>NC_059344.1:52200070-52500070 GCF_019703515.2 Myxocyprinus asiaticus
ATCCCAGTCCCCTGGCCTGAACCCCATAGAAAACCTGTGGGGTTTTGAAGAGAAGAGTCCACCAGCACGAACCTTGGAATTTGAAGGATCTGGAGATATTCTGTATGGAGGAATAGTCTCAGATCCCTTGTCATGTGTTCTTCAACTTCATTATGCATTATATTAGAAGATTCAGAGCTGTTATATTGGCAAAGGAAGGTTGCACAAAGTATTCAATAAAAGGGTGCCAATAATTGTGTCACACATATATTTGACAAAAATATTTGTTTTTTGATAAAACTTGTGTTGTGTTTGCAGTTGTTTGATATCCATTAGAGGATAGATTTTTGTGAATATGTTGAATGAAAGATCAAAAGGATAAACAATAAAGACATATTTTTCACAGCCTTCTTTGCTCATTTACCAAGGGTGCCAATATTTTTGGCCACAACTGTATAATGTCAACCCTGTTATAATGATTTGTTTTGTTTAGGCCTACTAAAGAATTGATAACTGAAAAGTGGATATTTGTAGAAATATTAGCATTAAATTCTTTAGCACCTTCATGACAATAAGCATAAAACTAGTAATGTATAACTAAACATGAAGGGTCAACCCGGTTACCTTTCTGAATACATAATTATATCCCAACATATTTAAAGAAAGTGCAAATGATTTGTGTTTAATGACACACTTAACTGGTTTTACAACCCCAATTTCCAAAAAAGCTGGGACAGTATATGGAAAATGCCAATAAAAACAAAAAGGAGTGATTTGTAATTTCTACTCATCCTGTGCTATATTGTAAGCGCTACAAAAACACATTACTTGATGTTTTACCTTGTGAATTTAATTGTTTTTTGTTTCTGAAGATATACACTCATTTAAAATCAGATGATTGCAACATGCTCCAAAAATGTTGGGACAGTCGAGTGTAACACCACCATTTCTTCTAATTACACATTTTAAGTGTTTGGGCATTGAAGACATTTTGGGCATTTGTTGCCGTATTTTGCGCTTCGTAATGTGCCACACATTTTCAGTTGGAGACAGGTCAGGACAGCAGGCAGGCCAATCTGGCATCTGCGATCTCTGCTTACACAGCCATGCTACTTGTAGTCTGGGCAGTATGTGGTTAGGCATTGTCCTGCTCAAAAACCACTTCTAAATGCACGTGATCTCGGATCCCTCAGACATCTTAAAAACCGTAATTCTTCTATAATGGATGTCATAACATGGGCTCAGGAATACTTTGGGAAACCTTCGTCATTCAACACCATTTGCTGTTGCATCCACAGATACAAGTTCAGGCTTTTCCATGTAAAGCAGAAGCCATACGTCAACACTGTCAAGAAGCGCTGCCGACATCTCTGGACTCGGTCTCATCTGAGATGGAATGTAGAACAGTGGAATCCAGTTTGTGGTTCGACGAGTCCACGTTTCAAATAGTTTTTTGGAAAAAACAGCTGTCGTGTTCTCCGGGACAAAACAATCTAGCTGTTATCAGCATCAGGTCCAATAGCCTGTGTCTGTCATGGTATGGGGTGTGTCAGTGCCCATGGCATGGATATCTTGCACAACTTGCTTTAACTTAAACAGCTTAGCATGGTCTTGGTTGTGACCCTTTCGTTGTCTATGTAAAAAGTCAAGTCATCCTTCATATTTTGCTCAGTTTTTAACAGGTTAAACCTGAGTATAAAGACATGAACAAGAGCAGATTCTGTTTCTCTCTGCAGGATTGCTGACAATATTTATCATACACAAATCTGTCTGAACGTACTGTAGTAATCAGAATCAGTTTAAGCAGGAATTTAAGCTTTCTGCCAGTGGAGATTTATTCTTAGTTACAATAACAAAACGTGTGTGGTCTTTATCACCATACCAACTGAAGCCTCCTATGTTTTACTGACAAGGCTTTTTAGGGTAGCTGAGAGTGATCATGATCAGCTTCATCTTTGATTCATTTATAAGCATTATTGTCATAGTAAAAAGAATTTAACACTTGCCAAAGTATTAATACACATTATAGATGCTGCACAACTACTCATTTTTACCAGAATGGGAGAAACCAGGCTGGCTACAGGGGTTGTCTTCCACATATTTCTAGTCATACTGTCACAACAATTTAACATCTGAATTCTTGCCCTCTTCACCCATGAAAACCTGTCATGGTCAAAACAATAATGTAGTAATAATTGTAAAGAAAGAAATTTAAGAATATAAGTTAATAGAGTTAAAGCTAAACTAATTTATGGTAAGAATGCGAATAGGGATGGTCGGCGCATTTTGTTTTATTTGTATATTTATTTATTTTTTTATTGCAGAACAATACACATGGCAGGGGTTACAAAAAAGACAGCAATTGAAATACTAATTTTTCAATCATATTCAGCTCTTTAGTGGCATCACTTGCTTGCGGTGTAGACATGTTAGATTAATGAAGGCTAAGCTCTCATATCTCTTTGGACAGATTCACACAGGATGTCATGAATGGAGCAAAAATTTAAATAAAAAAATATACAGACATGACCCTCTTGCTCAGCTTTAACACAATATTCAGAGCACTTGAACATGGCGGTGTACAACAACACTACAGAATTATTCGAGAAGTTAAGGGTTTTAACGCCTAGTTACAAGTTACACAAATGTTTATAAGCCTTTTATGTTCGTGCTAAGTGTGCAGGTCACAGAGTGCTTTGCTCAGTGGAGTGGTCATTAAACGGCTCTAACATAGACCTAACATACATTAAAAGTATCTCTTTCTCAGAATATACCAATGCCAAGTCAAGTCATTTTTATTTGTATAGCGCTTTTCACAACACACATCATTTCAAAGCAGCTTTACAGAAAATCATGCATTAACAGAAAATGATACCGTAATATCTATAAAGTCTTAGAGTCATCATTGTGTAATTTGATTAAATATGATTGTAAACTGTGTATGAAAATAAATAATTAAATAATAATTGTATTTAGAACCCCTGTGAGCAAGCCGAAGGTGACTGTGGCAAGGAACACAAAACCCCATATGATGTTGGTTAATGGAAAAAAATAACCTTGGGAGAAACCAGGCTTGCTGTGGGTGCCAGTTTGCCTCTGGCTAAACAATATGAATATAATGCCAACATTTTTTATTTGTGTGCAGCGCAAGTCATGGTTTAAAATTTGTAAACTAAGTAAGTGTTAAGGGTCAGTGTTTAAACAAAGATTTTGTATGAACTCTACGATTAATGACTAATGTCTTTGAAGTCCATCCTGGATTAACTGCAGGAGTTTACAAAGATGCATTGTCCTTTGTTAGTTGGCTGATGAAGGCTTTTGTTGGCAATTAAATGATAGTCTATGTATTCCATTTCAAGAGTGTAGTCCATCAACAGACAAAGATGATGCATGCAGAGATCAGTGAGGTGCATCACAGTTCAACCGGCAGGTCATTTCGGTGAGGTTCGGTGGGGTCCATCCTAAGTCCATGGTTCAGGCAGTGGCATATGAAGTATCCTATTTAGTCAGGATCGTAAACACAGTAAAGGGTATCCAAGAGTACCCAAACAATATGACTTGTAAAAGAGAATTCATAACAAATATATCTTTGTCTATAAAGTCTCAAAACCCTACCTACTGGGGGTGATTTGGGGTTACTTACAATTGCAAGAAAAGGTCTGTTATGTGTCTGAGTTCATACACTCAGTTGGTTGTGTGTGTCTGTGAAGGAGGAATAAAAAGAGTAAGCGAGAAAGTCAAGGCGGGGTCTGTGGATGTGTGTTGGAGAGCATATGCTGATCAAGTGCATTACTTCACATCTCTCGTTCATGAACATTCAGACTTCTTGATATAGGCTACTGGATGTAATTTAAGCATTTATTTTCTCTGAAGATACTTTTTTGTAATCTCAAAACGTTTACAGTTTTGTCTTGAACGTTTATTATGGTTTAAAATAAAAATATGTATTTTATTAGAGAGCTCTTCACTGTCGCATTATGGCTGAGCAAATGTTGCTGTTCATTTACCTGAAAGAGATTAATGTAAATTCGTTTGGAAAGATTTGTAGGCTATATCAGTATCGTGAAGGAAAGTGAGAAGCCATCAGAAAAAAAAAGCAAACATGGAGACATTTACCATTCACGATATGCTCATCAATTCCACAGATATTTATAAAATATTATGTGGACTGGGAATCGGGAATATGTCGGAGTGCAAAAATGACAGTGATGCCACATTCGAACCGAAAGGTAAGTATTCAAAATTTTTTTAATGTAAAATAATGTATTCTTTATAATGTTTAATGTAGTCTTCGAGAAGAATTTGCACTATTTTCCCATGAAGAAAATGAATTAATGTTGCATTATGGTTGCAGAAACGTTCTCAAAATCTATAGGTTAAGGAATTGTTAGAGGAACGTTAGTTGAACCATTGTGCACAATTTAAAAAACATTATATTTCCATAAAAAAAAAAAAAAAAATCTGGCAGATATAGTTAGTTGGGGTACAGCTCTGTGTAGCTGCTCAGTGATTGTTTAAATACATTCAGTATGCATGTTAGTTTGGTAAATTATGAGAAATAACTTTTTGTGGGTTTCTTCTCCTTTGTCTCAGATATAAACCAGACGGTGCGGATTGTGATGTACATTGTCATCTTCCTCCTGAGTGTCATAGGCAACAGCCTTATCATCGCTGTCCTGGTGCGGAACCGTCGTATGCGGACAGTGACCAATCTGTTCCTGCTGTCTCTAGCCATCAGTGATCTCATGCTGTGTCTCTTCTGCATGCCCTTCACCCTCATCCCCAACCTCATGAAGGACTTCATCTTCGGCAACGGCGTATGCAAAGTGGCCACGTATTTCATGGGTGAGCCACAATGATGTTTGTTGTTTTCACTTCACTTGAGTGTGTTGGAGTTTCCTGAGAGCTAGAGTCTCCCTCTTCAGCCATAAAGTTGAAGAGCTTTTTTGTTTTTTGCTTCTTTTTCTTCTTCACACAGGCTTCACAAGCTCAGTTTTTGGTAATGACCATTTGTTCTCTGAAGTGAACATTGCTCCATAGCTCAAGAGTGTTTTACAAACAAAATAAATTTATATGGGATCTCTTTCAAACAGTGTAAAAAGGTTTTCTTGGGAAGTTTTGTAAGGGGATGCCTGCATATTATTCATTGATGGGACAAACATCTGTGTGTCTGGAAAATGTCTTTTCAGAGTATGTTATAAATATTAAAATTAATAACATTACAATCTGTGATAAAAATAAATACTAAAAATGATATATCATTTGCAACAAAAATATTTACACTCCCAAAAAGACTTTCACTCCATTAGTTACATTGTTACAAAATATATGTTCAATTAGATGTGTGAAAGTGCATTGTTAACAATATAGGTAAGAGAGGCAGACTACAAGAATGTATAATAAGTGGCCAATGCTTCATGTTACAGCTGCATACCCATCTTGAATTTGGCTAATAAAAAGGAAAGCTGATTCATTATTTAATAGGGGCTAAAAGCTCAGAACATTCTGTCCTTGTTTGTTTTACAGACCACAGAGTAGATTGCACTAACAGTACTAAATGCATTTTATTAGTAGTATACACATTGGCAACCTGTTTCAAGCCTAACTCTTACTGGCAAGGCCATTAAGATTATACCAGCATGGCACTTGTACTATGCATTCATATTTATTACTTGTTAAATTCCGTAGACCATTTCCAAACTTAACATTGACAGTTTATTGCCATGTTGGTTGCCCAATTGCAGTTGTAGCTATTGTGAAGTTTAAACACAATGAGATGATGCCACGATGTGATATCTTCATATTTGATGCCTCAGCATGTTTTATGTGTTTGTAATGTGCTATTCTGTAATACTTGCTCATGATAAAGCTGGCTTAATTTACAGACTGTTGTCATTACTGCATGGGTATGCTAACCTTTATAAGAACCAGATTGTGTTGATTATTCAGAAGAGTTGGGGCTTAAATCGGTGTCTTGCTGCAGTATTCTTAAAGGATGCAATGTTGAGCTGTGCCAGCAGCCATGAATTTTACAAACAATTTACACCTTTGTTATCAGGGCTCCTTTTTTGTGTTTACTGATGTTTACGGAAGCATGTACATCATAACTCCTGAGGATCAGTGCTTTACCAAGCCAAAAAGTATTTCTGTTTGTTCAAATTCACAGGTATTTCAGTGAGCGTATCCACATTTAACCTCGTGGCAATTTCTCTGGAACGCTACAGTGCTATCTGCAACCCCTTTAAGTCCCGCACCTGGCAGACAAAGTCCCACGCCGCAAAAGTCATCACAGCCACTTGGGTCGTATCTTTTCTGCTCATGTTGCCGTATCCGATAGGCAGTACCCTAGTGCCTTTCATCCGCAATAACAATAGCACTGGTAACATGTGTCGATTGGTTTGGCCCAGTGATGTTATGCAAGCCTGGTAAGATTTGTTAAGACTATTATCTTTTAATCTGGGGGATGAGGTGTTAAGAATTTAAAATTCCTTAAATATACCCTGGTGGCCAAAACTTTGGAATAACGTACAGATTTTGCTCTTATGGAAAGAAATTGGTACTTGTATTCACCAAAGTGGCATTCAACTGATCACAATGTATAGTCAGGTCATTAAAAACGTGAAAAATTACTATTACAATTTTCAGAACTTCTTAAACTACTTCAAAGAGTTCTCATAAAAAAAAATCCTCCACGTGCAGCAATGACAGCTTTGCAGATCCTTGGCATTCTAGCTGTCAGTTTGTCCAGATACTCAGGTGACATTTCACCCCACGCTTCCTGTAGCACTTGCCATAGATGTGGCTGTCTTGTCGGGCACTTCTCACGCACCTTACAGTCTAGCTGATCACACAAAAGATCAATGGGGTTAAGATCCATAACACTCTTTTCCAATTATCTGTTGTCCAATGTCTGTGTTTCTTTGCCCACTCTAACCATTTCTTTTTGTCTTTCTGTTTCAAAAGTGGCTTTTTCTTTGCAATTCTTCCCATAAGGCCTGCACTCCTGAGTCTCCTCTTTACTGTTGTACATGAAACTGGTGTTGAGCGGGTATAATTCAATAAAGCTGTCAGCTGAGGACATGTTAGGCATCTATTTCTCAAAATAGAGAAATAGATGAGAGAGACTCTGATGTACTTATCCTCTTGTTTAGTTGTATATCTGGCCTTCCACATCTCTTTCTGTCCTTGTTAGAGCCAGTTGTCCTTTGTCTTTGAAGACTGTAGTGTACACTTTTGTATGAAATCTTCAGTTTTATTTTGGCAATTTCAAGCATTGTATAGCCTACATTCCTCAAAACAATGATTGACTGACGAGTTTCTAGAGAAAGCTGTTTCTTTTTTGCCATTTTTGACCTAATATTGACCTTAAGACATGCCAGTCTATTGCATACTGTGGCAGCTCAAACACAAAGACAATGTTAAGCTTTATTTAACGAACCAAATATCTTTCAGTTGTGTTTGATATAATGGCATGTGATTTTCTAGTACCAAAGCAATTATCATGATTACTCAAGGATAAGGTGTTGGAGTGATGGCTGCTGGAAATGAGGCCTGTCTAGATTTGATCAAAAATGACTCTTTTCAAATAGTGATGGTGCTGTTTGTTACATCAGTAATGTCCTGATTATACTTTGTGATCAGTTGAATGCCACTTTGGTGAATTATAGTACCAATTTCCTTACAAAACAGCAAAATCTGCACATTATTCCAATCTTTTGGCCACCAGTGTATATATTTTTCTTGATTTTCATATGTAAACTTCCTTAAAACAAGATAAATTTGCTTGGGAAGCAAAATTGTGCATGTTAATAAGAACTGTTTATTTTACTTACCTCATTGGCAAATAGTTTTTTCTTCTTTTAAGCATAAACCTCATAAAATTTCATTATGACGTTTTTATACTCTATATATGATTAAAAGGAGAAGAAAAAATTGCCAGTGGGATGAGAAATATAAACTTAATTTAAGATATATTTAGAAAATATAGTTATAGTTAATCATGCTCTTAAAATAGACACTAATACTGTAAATGGAGTTATGCGTGTTGAAAACTAATAAAGTAAATTGTTTTACTGATTTTTTGGGTCTTAAGGCCGATTTATACTTCTGTGTCAAACCTGCACTATATAATATGTGTAGCCTACGTCGTAGCACGATGTGCACCTTTCCAAAAATGTAACTATGCATTGCGTCTACACAAGATCACAACATATGTGATTGGTCCAGTTTGTAAACAGAGACCGTGCCCCAGGATGATTAAAAAGATATCTGAGGTAGCTTTTCAATTTCTCCAAGATTATATTTAAATATGTGTTATATCACATTGTATTTGTGCACATTTAAATCGGTAGCATCTGCTGTTTTTATATTCTGTTTATGCTACATGAATTTACAAGCGAAAACACGAAAAAAGCCCCATCTGTTAACTTATAAACTCAGTGCTTTTACACCTTTTACTCAAATCTCAATATACAGTATGTATTCTACTGGAGATTCTTTCTGATCTTTATGCTGTTTTGACTGTATGTTTGACAGTATGGTTTGACATTAATCATATTTCATAAGTGGGACACTTTTTCAGAAGTGAAGGCAAATTCTCCCAATACACTAACACTATGGCTGCGTATTTGCAGAACAAGGCAAACAAACCAATGCAGAAATATAAATGCAAAACCACCCTATAAAGGCTACGGCGTAGTTTCAATGCAGAATTATAAACAAGCCTTTACTGTTATCCCAAGTTCAACTTTTTTTCTGACTTCTCTGAGTTTTTTTTAGGTATGTTTTCCTGTTGCTGACACTCTTCCTTGTTCCCGGGATCGTAATGATGACAGCTTATGGCCTCACCTCACTCGAACTTTACAGGGGAATCAAATTTGAAATGGCTAATAGGAGGTCAAGCAGGGGTATGGAAAAATTTCCAGACTATTTAACCATAACATTTTAGTGGAATTATTGTTAAAGTTGAAGTGTGTAATTGTTGCACCACTAGCATCACCAAATGGAATTGCAAAAATTAGGACAGTTTTCAAACACTCCCCTATATTTCATTGATCAGACAAACAGATTGTCTTGCCCAAAACTCTCACCATTGGTTGAGCCAATGTTGCTATATCTGACTGTTGGGATTCTCAACCAAACAGACAGTGTCACAGAGCCACAGTTCGGGCAACTCTTCCTACAGTTTACTTACTTAGTTTTCTCTGCATATTAAGCTGGGAAAATAGAAAGTATTGTAACATTTAAAAAAAATCACACAACACCTTTAAAAAAGTGAGCCTTTTAAATTGTGAAATTATATAATCATAGTTCCATCCTTTGTTTTGCCCTCTAGACAAAGAATACAGCACTGCAAGTCTAAAACATGGAGAAAGCGATGGCTGCTACCAAGCGTCCAAGAGGAAGCGGTCAGATTCCGGTTTGAGCAGCACAAAAAACAAACTCAGTAGGGTTTGCAGCAACAGCCCTACGGCGAACCTCATGGCCAAGAAACGTGTCATACGCATGCTGTTAGTTATCGTAGGGCTTTTCTTTCTCTGCTGGACGCCGATCTTTGCCGTTAACGCCTGGCGGGCCTTCGACAGACGTTCAGCTGATCGTCTCCTCTCAGGAGCACCAATATCCTTCATCCACTTGCTGTCCTACACCTCCGCCTGCGTCAACCCAATAGTCTACTGTTTTATGAACAAGCGGTTCAGACAAGGTGTGCTTTCGACCTTTCCCTGCTGCAGGGCTGATCACGATGAGGTGAGCAGGGGCAGCAGCCGGCGCAGTGCTGGAGCAGCTGGAGGACTGGGAAATCTGTTTGGGACAGGAGGAGGTAGACAGGTTAACGGGACTACAGAAACCTCTGGAACACTTACCAGACTGACCAATTCCAATATTCGAGGGTCTGCACAATCATAATTAAAGAAAGCAATGGGCAATGACCCTGACTTTGAACGCTGAAGAAGTTCTCAGCCGAGGAACCCATTTTGGGTTGCAAGGACTTCTTCTGACAAGAACTTTATCTTGGTAAAGTCTGAAATATATGATATCAGTATCAAAATATGAATGAGAAATTTGACATGCTGTTGCCAAGCTGGTTTGAATAATTTAAAACCTCTGTGAACAGTCAGGGTTTGAATAGTTTGAAACCTTTGCAAACAGTATAATAGAAAAACAAATGACCAGTTTCCTGTCTGAAGACAGAGATTTGTTGATGACAAATGTGAACTGCAACATACAGATGATGGTTGGCAATAGCACTGAAGTGATGACAGAATTCAGTGCTTTATTTTAGATATTCATCACTGTTAAATAATTAGGGGCATCAAATGGAGTAGGAATGTGGCACTGAAAGAGACTCCAGTCCTCATTAGGGCTCTGACTTAAAGGAATGGTTCACCCAAATACAATGGCGGCCCGTGCATTTTAAATCTGGGCCTTCAGTGCGATTTATGCCATTAAGAAAAAAAACACAGTTTCTCAATGAATAAGACACTGTATGTCTATCATACATTATGTGGCAGTCAACTAATAATAACAATTGACATTTGAAAAACACACCCATGCATGAAAGCCAGAACCAAGGGGGTCTAATATGAAGAAAAATCTATATAATATTTGCGATTTATATGTTGCTTGCAATAAATTTGGTTTCGTCAGAGTACACGGTTATTTTTCAAAACTTGATCCAACACTGAATGCTCAAGCAGCCTAATTTACACTTAGAAAACTCCTGATATTGCTATAACAATGCAAAAAGCACTTACCAATTTACTTGAAGTGAAAATCAGTCCTCCTTTCATGTTTAATTAATCAGTTGCATGATCATGCAGAACATCGTGTGTTTTTAAATCCATAAGGATCTCTTTCTCAACGGCAATAACAGCAGTGATAACAGCTGACTCGTCATCAAGATCTTGTGCTCTTCGCTTTCGAATTATGTACGTCACTTAAAGCATGATTGCGTCACTCAAGGCCAGCTAGAAGTCCTGAACTGGGACATATCCTAAAGACCACACCCACCAAGAACAAAGAAATCAATCTGATTGGCTGATGAATCTGACAATCTGACTTTAGATGTCTATTCACTGCAGTGTTGAGGGATTCTGTGGAAGTCCTGACGGGGTGGAGCTCAGACTACGCACTGCTTTGCCTTCGGGCATGCGATTTGCAAAACAGCTTTCACACTTTGCTTGTAAGCGTCGAGGAATAAATTCTGATTGGATAAAATTTTTTAGTTTTTTACTATTCATTTGTAGATGAATTAGGAGTGGAAAGCAATTGAAAATACATAGGCAAAAAGGTCAATGAGAATGTAAAAAATATTTATTTATTAGGCATGTTACACCAGCAGAGAACGCTTTGCTGGCCCTGAGAAATCACCACTCCCAAATATGATAATTCTCTCATCATTTAATCACCCTCATGCTGTCAAACTCGTATGACTTTCTTTCTCCTGCGGAACACAAATGAAGATATTTTGAAGGGTGTTTGAGGTGTTTTTGTCCATATAATCTAAGTCAGTGGGGTTTCAAGCTCCAAAAAGGACATAAAAGCAGCATAAAAGTAATCCATACAATTCGAGTGGTTTAATCCATGTCTTCTGAAGCGATACGATCACTTTGGGTGAGAAACGGACCAAAATGTATCCTTATTCACTATAAATTTTGACATCCGCAATCTCCTTGGCTTGTCATGAGAGAAGCTCATTCATACACTTCCACACCCCTGATGCATGCACACAGTTCTGTACACAAATCACACACTATGTTGCCAGGTTTGCGGTTTTCACAGCCAGTTGGCTATTTTGAAAATGCAGACGCAAGTTAAATTGAGTCGGGGGATGAGTTTATTTGGCATACTTTTATAATGTATGGTGGTTGCCAAAAGGTTGATGATAAACACTAGAAAACAAAAATGCAATGTTGATGTATAATGATACCAGGATTGAGTACCTGGCATCCGCGTGCAGCGTCAAAGAATCACTGTCTTGAAGCCTTCACTGTGTTCCAATTAGGCCAGATGTCAAGGACTTAAATTTTGGTCTGTAACTCACCCAAAGTGATCATATCACTTCAGAAGAAATGGATTAAACAACTCGAGTCTTATGGATTACTTTTATGCTGCATTTATGTGCTTTTTGGAGCTGGAAAATTTTGGACCTTATTGACTTACATTGTATGGACAAAAACACATCACACTGTACATCCTTCAAAATATCATTGTTTGTTTTCCGCAGAAGAGAGAAAGTCATACAAGTTTGAGACCGCAAGAGGGTGAATAGATGATGAGAGAATTATAATTTTTGGGTGAACTGTCCCTTTAATGTTGAGTATTACAATAAGACACAAGACTTGTCTTGTCCTCCAATTTTCTGGCCAACCTACTATTCCCTGTGAGAGAAGGATTCCTTTGGTTTGCTTTATATTTAACTTTATTTCTGTGTGGCACAGACAAAGCAATTGTCCAAATGTATTGAGAAAGTTCTGTTCACGCTTTGGGAGATCTTTACCGTGGCTGAGCAGTGCACAGACCTGGTAAGCAGCCTGATCTCATTAATATACTAAATAAAATCTAAACTACCATTTAAGACTCTTCGGCTCAGATTATACAAAAATATGTAAACTCAGTTTGGAATTTAAAATTGTCCCTTTGTGTGACCTCCGTAAGCAGATAGGGTATTTCAATGTAGCATTAATCTTTTTCTTCCAGGAACACGCACAGTCATTTCTTTATCTTGTGTGTTAGGCCAACTGTACTATTTGTATGCTGTTACACAGTGTCTATCCTTATCATTGCAATGGGATTTTTCACACCTGTTGCCCACTTCAAAGGACCTACCCAAGGCTGCTGCTGACATCTGGGCTAATTTCACCATAGTACACATAGTAGGTCATTGACTACTGTAATGTTTGTTTATAGCCTTTGTATACAGCAAACTCACATTTGTATTTCTAGCTTTTTTTTTAAATGAACAAATCTGTCTTAATTTAACAGCACACTCATAAGATGATTCAGCATGTGTTCCATTATTTTTTATTCAGACAGTGAGATTACATGTCTGACAAGCTGTCTATACTTGCTGGCAATGAATGAAACATTAAATTATGTGAAGTCATCATCAGTTGTCAAATGTCTATAGCAGGAAATGTAACTGTATAAAATGCTAAAATATTACACATTTGACTTCCTTACAACAGAAATATGTTTAAATATTGATGGCTCCTTGACATAACCCTGAGGAGATTGACATATGTCGATGGTCTTCACATCATATTAATATTTAAGAAGTGCTTTGTACAAAATAAACCTTGGGGGTTGAACCAAAATGTACTTTTTCATTTTTCATCGGTATATTCTTGTGAAGCGTGAAGTTTTACCTCTAAAATAACTTTTTTTTTTTCATATTTGTATTTTATTTTCAATGCTTTCATCAGACAGTACAACCTACATAGTGTAGGCAGCTGAACGGTTAAGAAACTGGCACTAGTGAAGCAAGTTCAATCCTGGGTAAGTCATCCACAAAAAACTTAGTGATATCAGTTTTGAGTTATCAGATTTTTCTGTTATCTTGAATACAAAAGTGGCCTAAATTACACATTACATAGTGACCCAATAAAAACATTTGGGTGCCTAAATGGAAATGTTATTGGCTGACTATAGGGCGCTTACCAGCTATGTGTGTTGAAAAATAGAGAAATTCTTTCCAATGCAGGAAGGTAACCTAAGGAAATGAAGCCTAATATATAACTTTTTTTCTTTCAAATAATTTTACAGCCTTAAAGCATGAAGTCATCAGAAGGCTGCTGTAGTAAAAGCACAGAACAGGAAGAAATATAAAAGGAACTAAAAAGTGTTTATGCCAATATTGCATTTTTATTTTTTAATGACGTATGGAACTGAGCAGGTGCAATATGTACAAAATCAATCAAACAGAAAATGAAACGAAAAAAAAAAAACACTGCCCCCTTGTTTCACGTTAGGGCACATGATCATAACATCAGCGCCCATAAGGACTGACTATACAGACACCTCTGAATAACATAACTACAACAGACTGAGAAGGAGAAAGAAAGACAAACAAATGACTGACTTACAGATAAACACAAAGCCTAGCACCGAGCATCAAATTAGGCACACCAGGATTGCTTTACATGAAAAGTGAACTTTACACTAAGCAACTAATCTAGACAAATCCGTTTTTCTCTAAGTGCAAAGCCAGTGGAGAGACGGTGAATTACTGAACTAAAATTGCCCTACTGGGATAATAACTTTACAATGAAATGGTAACTCTGCACAACAGCAACAAGACTTTATTGATGGCAAACAGGAAAATGTAATGACTTAATTAAGCCTTTGATTAACTGATTACTTGTCCAAGTAATCCCCCCCCCAACCCCCGGTCAGCAACTACACAGAGCATGCATTCTCCGCACCTACCGAGGAAATATTGTCTGTTCTTCTAAAATTATTGCGATATCTTTGAAAAGCTGCCTCTTGTGCCAAATTTGATATGCAGTGCATGAGAATGTTAGTCTAAGACATTTGGCATATTAGAAGACATACACCTATCATCACCTATACATTGATCAGAGCTCATCAAGAAAAAAAAAAAAAAAATTGTTTTGGAAGAGCAGAGTTAAACGAGAGATATAAAAGATCAGAAACACAGAAAGGACACCAGCTGACTCTATCACACCCTTAAATATAAAAACAGATTACTTGTTCACTCAGGCTTGCCATTCAATGTGTTTTTAAGGCTTGGTACATAACCCCTATATATACACACGTGTTTTGTTAGAAAGTGTCATCCAATCAAATTAAATACAAAGTTCAACAATGTCAGTTTCAGATATGGGATTGAACAAATCCTTCATTCTAAAGCTCAACACCTTAAAAAAAATCAAATGTAAACAGTAAAAAACAGCAAGATTGTCAATTGGTTTGTTCAGAGAGCAACAAAACACACATAACCACTTTAACACTATAGTAAGTGAAGAGTAGAGCTAAGCAAATCCACAATGTAAACAAAATGTGGAACAGAGGCAGCATTCAAAGTGACCAAAAGTTTCAGAAATGTTCTCACTATAAATGTGGAAATGACGATATATTGTGCTATGCAAACAAAAACACACGATAAAGTCAAAGGGGATAAATGGGTTTTAAAAGACTAATAGCTTTCTTTAGTTTATGTAGGAACTGTTTCAACAATGCTGTCACATTTCAAGGCGGACAGGCTTAAAGCACTTCTTACTTTCTATTTTTGGGGTGGGGACACCATATAAATCAAAGGGAATCATAATAAAAAAAATAATAAAAAAAAATCCTCCACAAAAAGCAATTCAAAATCAGAACGGACTGATTATTGTGGGAATTCAACACTGCTGACAAATGAGCTATAACTGGAAAACACAGGTAAAAATGTGTCCATTCTTTTGCCCAGTCTCCATGTCAATCTTCCCCCAAAATGGAAGTGTGCAATTGCTATTACTCAATTGTGAGTATATGATAAAATGAAAGTTGAATATGGTTTGTTATGCAAATAATTCTGGCAAACCGAGTGCAAGAGTTTTAGGGCATCTTCAAAACTTCAGAAGTGAAAACTACTTTTTTGCACAATTTTGCGAAGAGGCCGCCAAGGATAAAGACATTTTAGCAGGAAAAGTGAGAAAATTACATTGAAAATAAAAATCTAGTGGAGGCAACAAGTGAACCTTTTTTTTTTTTTTTTTTTTTGCAAAAACATTCAAGTTACAGTTTTTTCCCAAAATGTACATTATACAATGCTGGAGTATTGCCTTTTAGACGGGTCACCTACATGTACTACACTACAGATGTTCCATGTAAGGAAGACTAAGATCTAAATATCTACCAATAAGGTGTCTAATTAAATTAGTATGAACAAGTGTAAAAGAAAGTGAATATGATTCCAGTTGTGCCAGCTGTTCTTCATGACCACATACACTGTGGATCAGGCTGGTGAAAATCAGTGGCTACTTCCACACACCAAGACACACAAAGTGACCTATACAGTATTGCTGTATGCTTACATCTTTTAGAGACACACACATTTAAAGGCCATTAAAGGGATATTTCACCCAAAAATTAAATTTCTCTCATCATTTACTCACCCTCATGCCATCCCAGATGTGTACGACTGAACACAAATTAAGATTTTTAGAAGAATATCTCAGCTCTGTTGGTCCTCACAATGAAAGTGAATGGTGAAAAGGACATAAAGGCAGCATAAAAGTAATCCATATGACTCCAGAGGTTTAACCCATGTCTCCTCAAGCGATGTGATAGGTGTGGGTGAGAAACAGATCAATATTTAAGTCCTTTTTTACTATCAATCTCCACTTTTGACCAGCCCCCACCAGTAGGGGGCTGAATGTGAAAGTGTAGATTTACAGTAAAAAAGGACTTAAATATTGATATGGATTTAATCACTGGAATCTTATGGATTACTTTTATGCTGCCTTTATGTCCCTTTTGGACCTTCACATACAGAGCTGAGATGTTCTTCTAAATATCTTCGTGTGTTCTGCAGAAGAAAGAAAGTTATACAATTCTGGAATGGCATGAGGGTGAGTAAATGATGAGAGAATTTTTGAGTGAACTAACCCTTTAAATTCCATGTTAGTCCCATGATGTCCGTTCACTATAAGAACAGTAACATATAAGTTAATACAAATTTGGACATCAAACACCCAACTGTTTCGAGAAGATACAGTATCCCGAAAGGACATACTGTAACTGCGTTAAGAGCCATAGACACAAACACACCGAAAAAGAATAACAAAATAGCTGAAAGTGGTTTTTCTTTTTCTTTCTTTTCTGATTTCTTTTCTTTTTTACAAATGGACGAATAAAATTCTAAAGTTAAATTACTGTACATAAAACAAGAAAGTCACAAAACACTATTAGTGCTGGTTGATGAGTTAACTGTGGCTAGTTTTCTTTTTGTCATTAATACTAGTCTAAAAGTTGGTGAGACACCAAGGCCACGATAAACAAATCAATGACCAATGGAGTAAAGCTTCTTACGTTTGGTGTGCGAGAGGCCACAAATCTCTACATAATCTTCAAATATTAAAAAAGAGACACAATGCAATATAATATCTTTGGGTATGTTCATTTCTATAATGCATTTAAATCTGAACAAAAAAGAATGACCATTTAGGGAGCAACGTTTAAATATCAAAAATCACATGTAAAATGTTCAAAATGCAAGGCTTGGTTCCACCGGTCATGTTCGAAAACCTCCTTTTTAAGGGGTAAACTGAACTTGGAACCTTTACACTAAGGCCACATCTAATGGTAGAGCATGTCTCCAAATCACTCGTTTTTGAGACAGTTTTAGAAAATGCAAATGGACGTTTGGAAGACAAAAAAATGTTTTCAAAAAGAAGGAACATACAAGACGTACTACACAATGGCTACCGTTCTGACGGACATTGCATGAAAAACCTATAAAAGGCCTTTATATTGTATATATCGTGGTTTCTGTATTAGATCCCCAAATAAGACATAGGAAGATGGCATGTTCCTTTTGTGAGATCTAGATGTGAAGAAATGCTTAAAGGAAGCATAGCGCATAATGTAATGCAGGGAAGGCAGAGGCATTGCTTAAAGCTCTTTTTAAAGACTTCATAAAACAAATGGTAAAAAATAGGCCCTCTGAGTTTCTCCCAAATACAAAATTTCAACAACTAAACCAAACTGACACACATAAAAAAATGGTATTACAAAATGGAAAGAGTCTGAGCAACTGATGTTTGTCAAACTATATGAAATCAGCTATATACAGAAGTCGAGAAAACAGACCAACAGACAAAGAACAAAAAGGTGAAAGCTCAGAGGAGGAATAGAACTTATTTGGTAACAACAGCATACTATATGTTTGATATAAAAAAGGTATGGAGAAAAATGTACCTTAACTAAAGCTTATACAATATCCTTGGTCCAAAAAAACTGTTATTCTCACAATTTAAATGTGACCCTTTTCCAAAGAGTTCAGACCTCCCGGCCTATGATACATCTCACCCAGTCACACATACAGACCAGAAGGAAGAAACATGAGACTAAATGGAACATTTTTACATTGCTGATGCATCATCGCTGTGGTCTCTTCTCTGGTGTTCTGCCAATATGGAGTTTGCTGTCAGGCATTGTCAACTGAATTGATAGCACTAGACCGCCTCCTTAGAGAAATCCACTAGAGGAAACAGGAGAACCATCTACCAAATATTTTGTCCTCGCCACAGGTTTTCCCCTGTAAATTTGCGAAATCCTTGATTACTGTCTCCTCTGTCAAAGGATTTTATTCTTGAAATCACTACGCAGCACTTTTACAAACAAAGTTTGTAATGTAGTCTTTTTTTATTTATTTTCACGCATAGCATGTTGTGAGTTTGTGAGCACTGCTGCATTTGTTATAAAACCATAGCTGCAGCTGCATTAGACGATGCTGCTGGAACGGCGTTGGACGTGCTGTTGGTGCCGTAAGGTGCTGTTTCTCCGTTACCTCCCATGCTGTTACCGGTCGTTGAAAGCAAACCGGCATTGCCCGATCGTAGGATAGCTCCAGCCGCGCTACAGTGTGGACGTGGACCGGGTTCGGGCGTGTACGTGAACGTAAGCGTTGTGGAGTAGATGATACCGTCATTTCTGACCAGCGTTACCGGGACCTGCACTGGCTGCCGCACCCATCGCCAGCCCTCACGGAACGCCGAGATGTCAGGAACTACACAGAGCATGCTTTCTCCGCACCTACCGAGGAAATATTGTCTGTTAATATTTCAGTATGTCTCAATGCCTGCAATATATTTAACTGACGCAGGTAATGAAAGTACATATTTGCTTTTAACAACCGCAAAAGTCTTTGGCACAGGTTAAACAGTACGTGTGGGGTCTTGTTCACTTGGCTTTTACTAGCTTGAAGCACTTCACTGAACACTGTCACTTACTGCTGCATCAAACAAGTTTATGAGGCTTCAAGATCATGCTTATGCAAAGATCTAAATCATGCCTATAAACAAAGATCTAAAGCTCTTTGATATAAATACAGTATGTTGAGCAAGTCTTTTCCCCACAATGATATTAGAAGGAACAATTACCCGTACAAATCCTCCTGGACGCTTAATCCAGTGTCCTATATGGATATATTTTATTGTAATATGCGAGTACAAATTGGTATCATACCTGTACATGGTCTCAGCCTCGACATCGCCGAACCACACCCGCAGATTTGGAGTAAAGTTCTGTCCTGTTAGCTCCAGCATTGCTACATCTCCTCCACCATTTAACTGCTCAAATGCACACACACAGAAATTCTCAGATGTAGCCATAGACTTGATAATGTAAGTAAGAGATGCATGCGTCTGGGTGTTTTTCAGTGTTTAAATGTGTCATTATCTCCGGAAGTTAGCTAAATCTGACAAAACCTCTTCTTTGGAAAAAATTGGGGTTGTCCTCATTAGGTAAAATTATTCATATCTGTTTTTTTTCTAAAAGTGGAATAGGTTTTCTGTTAGGGGTAGGGTTGGTGTACAGAATGTATATTAGCTTCACACGTAAACAATAGAGTGCAAAAGTGCCCGCCCACATTTTCAGCCGTCTGAAAAAAGTATTTTTCCCATTTATTATTTCAATAGACTTGTTATAAAATACTTCATAAAAGAGTTGTAAGCCATGAACCAAACCAGCCAGCTCCGAGGTGAATCAAAACATTACAAACTTTGATTTGAAGCAAAAAAAGTATTTAAAAATCAAAAAAAGTATTTTTACTTATAGTCTTTCACGAGGGCACAAACTACAAGCCCATGAAGCATTGCGAATGACATATTAGAATAAAAACCAATTGACATTCAAAAACTATTGAGGTTGTTGATTATAAGTATATACACGTTTAATTTGTCTGGTTAAGCTAAATGAAATGTCGTGCTGCTCTCTTGGCTGAAAAAAAAATAATAATAATAAATAAAAATAAAAATCAGAAGGGAAAAGGCAAAAATCGAGGGCTTCACATTTATCAGACTCCATCAACAGAGCTGACTAGACTGAGATCATTTCCAACTTACGGCTTTGCAGCAAACTTTTTACTGCAGATATGCTATTAATTCATATCATTATAATAATAGTATAGCTAAAATATTATACAGTAACTAGCTGTGTTACTAGCAATAGATTACCCATACATAGCTAGCTTTGAAACTGAAGGCTAATTTTATTCTATATTATCTTTTAGCAATATTTAGAGGTGCTAGCTGGTGCTAGTAGTTTGAGCCTGAACAGAGACTCAGTTGCGTCATTCACAGTGCATCATAGAAGTGGGCATTTGCTGCTGGGCTCGTTTGGTGGGCGTTGTTGGCCGTGGTTCTCTGATTGGTGGATTTGTTCTGTTGGATCATGGGTAGTGTATTTCTTCAAAAGGAATTCTGCTATTAAATGCGATTTCTAAACAATAAAGTTGAAATAACGCCGACAGATGGCTTCAACAGGAGCATACACTGTACCATCAATGAACTAACAACCTTGGCGCTCATAGTAGGTCTGTCTTTAAACGTT
Organism: Myxocyprinus asiaticus; assembly: GCF_019703515.2. Lineage (NCBI taxonomy): Eukaryota > Metazoa > Chordata > Actinopteri > Cypriniformes > Catostomidae > Myxocyprinus > Myxocyprinus asiaticus. Next base: position 52,220,606 of record NC_059344.1, read on the forward strand.
TATAAGTTATCACTAAAATCAATTTGTCTAAGAAAAAATAAATGGGATTTTTACTTCCGGATCCCGAATGTTGCGGTCTATGAAGGTGTGTGTGGTATGTCCTCATTTAGATAGCTAAACTTGTGTGTTACCTGTAAGCTTTCGACAACAGGCACAGGTGTTACGGGTGTGTGTACAGGGCCCATGCCCTCATAGAAGGTGTATTCTGCTTTATCAGTGCTGATGATTGTCCAGGAGGCACCGTCATTAATCATCTCTTTATTTGGTTCCTTTGGGCATGGAGTGGCCTACAAGAGCACAAATATAAGTTGCTTTTACAGGGTACACATTTCCATATGCCCTTATCTACCAACATTTACCTGATGAAGCGATAAAAACAATAAAGCTGCAAGTGATAAAAGGTACTATATCTCAAAATCTTACCAGCAATACAATTTCATGAGAGCAAATTTGACCTACACAGAATTGCTGAATTTAAATAAACACTTATTTACTTAACAATGTTTACTACAAAACATTTGAAAACAGAAAATGTGCACTATCTACTGACAAGACACTAGGCGGAATGACCACTTAATCGGCCAATCAGCCACCGTTATAAGCCAATGCATTTAAATATCAAAATGGCCAAATACTGGCCTGGCACATACATCGGTTTATCACTTATAATAACCTTTTATGTGCATTTAAGTGTATATCTCTCACTTGAAATTGGATGATCCTCTCTTGAGAAAGGCACAGGTACATCCTCTCCGTATCCTTCAGGAAAAAGGCACACTTATGCAGCTGAGAGACTGGGTCATCTGCATCCAGCAAGGCAGTCTGCTTATCCACCTTACGGATGATCTGTGTGTGGGAAAAAGACAGCGTGAGAAAGAAAATGGAATGAGGGTTGAAAAGAGTATCAGCACAAGTATAACATAAACATCAGGAATTGTTTTGTTTTCATGTCTCTAAGCAGCGTTTCTTCATAGAGTTGACAGAGAAAAAAAATCATTACAGGACAAAAGAAATGATAAAATGGCAAATTATCAAATGAATAGAGAGGTAGACCAATATATCGGCTGATAGTTGCTTTTTTAAACTATCTGGTATCAGCAAAAATTTATGCCGATAGTTTTTTGTATTATAATTATTATTCCTCCATGATCCTTTGTGGTCGGTGCTGGAGGATTCTTCAGCTATAACTGCTTGGTTATATAATACAACAGTGGCCTCTAGAGGTGAAATAAAAACAATCAATTTGCAGAATCTAAATCTTTCATTACTGAAAATATTCATCCATATTTTTATCCTCACTTCAGATGCATGTTTTGTTATTTTGATTACATCAAGTATTCTAAGTTGAACCGAGGGCATGCAAAGAAAAATGCAACTATATGAAAATGCCCCCTGTATTCATGTATTGAGGAATAAAATGTATTACTCAATACAATAATTTTTGGTGTGAACACTTTTGCCTTTAAAACAGCACCAATTCTCCTACTTACACCTGGGCACAGTTTTTCTTGGTTGTTGGTAGATAGGATGTTCCAAACTTCTTGGAGAATTCCCCACAATTCTTTTATTTATTTAGGCTGTCTCAATTACTTCTGTCTCTTCATGTAATCCCAGACTGACCTGATGTTCAGTGGGGGGCTCTGTGAGGGCCATGCCATCTTTTGCAGGGCTCCCTGTTCTTCTATTCTATTCTATTTGCAAAAGTACTGTTTGGGAGTCTAACATTCATATTTCCTATTGACACACTAAAGTAGCAGATATACAGTGCATCCGGAAAATATTCACAGCGCTTCACTTTTTCCACATTTTGTTATGTTACAGCCTTATTCCAAAATGGATTAAATTAATTATTTTCCTCAAAATTCTACAAACAATACCCCATAATGACAACGTGAAAGAAGTTTGTTTGAAATCTTTGCAAATTTATAAAAAATAAATAAATAAAAATAAAAAAATAAAAAAAATCACATGTACATAAGTATTCACAGCCTTTGCTCAATACTTTGTTGAAGCACCTTTGGCACCAATTACAGCCTCAAGTCTTTTTGAGTATGATGCTACAAACTTGGCACACCAATTTTTGGGCAGTTTCTCCCATTCTTCTTTGCAGGACGTCTCAAGCTCCATCAGGTTGGATGGGGAGCGTCGGTGCACAGCCATTTTCAGATCTCTCCAGAGATGTTCAATCGGGTTCAAGTCTGGGCTCTGGCTGGGCCACTCAGGGACATTCACAGAGTTGTCCCGGAGCCACTCCTTTGTTATCTTGGCTGTGTGCTTAGGGTCATTGTCCTGTTGGAAGATGAACCTTCACCCCAGTCTGAGGTCCAGAGCGCTCTGGAGCAGGTTTTCATCAAGGATGTCTCTGTACATTGCTGCATTCATTTTTCCCTCGATCCTGACTACTCTCCCAGTTCCTGCTGCTGAAAAACATCCCCACAGCATGATGCTGCCACCACCATGCTTCACTGTAGGGATGGTGTTGGCCAGGTGATGAGCGGTGCCTGGTTTCCTCCAGACATAGAGCTTGCCATTCAGGCCAAAGAGTTCAATCTTTGTTTCATCAGACCAGAGAATTTTGTTTCTCATGGTCTGAAAGTCCTTCAGGTGCCTTTTGGCAAACTCCAGGCGGGCTGTCATGTGCCTTTTACTGAGGAGAGGCTTCCGTCTGGCCACTCTACCATACAGGCCTGATTGGTGGAGTGCTGCAGAGATGGTTGTTCTTCTAGAAGGTTCTCCTCTCTCCACAGAGAAACGCTGGCGCTCTGTCAGAGTGACCATCGGGTACTTGGTCACCTCCCTGACTAAGGCCCTTCTCCCCCGATCGCTCAGTTTGGCCGGGCGGCCAGCTCTAGTAAGAGTCCTGGTGGTTCCAAACTTCTTCCATTTATGGATGATGGAGGCCACTGTGCTCATTGGGACCTTCAATGCTGCAGAAATTTTTCTGTACCCTTCCCCAGATCTGTGCCTCGATACAATCCTGTCTCGGAGGTCTACAGACAATTCCTTGGACTTCATGGCTTGGTTTGTGCTCTGACAAGCACTGTTAACTGTGGGACCTTATTTAGACAGGTGTGTGCCTTTCCAAATCATGTCCAATCAACTGAATTTACCACAGGTGGACTCCAATCAAGTTGTAGAAACAACTCAAGGATGATCAGTGGAAACAAGATGCACCTGAGCTCAATTTTGAGTGTCATGGCAAAGGCTGTGAATACTTACGTACATGTGATTTTTTTTTCGTTTTTTATTTTTAATACATTTGCAAAAATTTCAAACAAACTTCTTTCATGTTGTCATTATGGGGTATTGTTTGTAGAATTTTGAGGAAAATAATGAATTTAATCCATTTTGGAATAAGGCTGTAACATAACAAAATGTGGAAAAAGTGAAGCGCTGTGAATACTTTCCGGATGAACTGTAAATAACCATCTTAAGACAAATGTTTTTGTGAAACATCTTATGTGCCTAAACCTTTTGCACAGTACTGTATAAATAGAAACCTTTATCTGGTGTATATACTGAATATTAACTATAAAAAGCTTAATTTGGTAAAAACTTAAATATAAAGCAATGTAATGGAGCCAAGTCTCTGTCATTTCAAAATAAAGAGTGTTTTGGGCTTGTTTCCAGTTAAAAGACCTGCATTATGCACCCAATAATTTTTTGGGTTATTATTGGGATTTTGGCTGAACAATAAACTGCATCTTGGATTTTATGCATATTGGACTCTTGAATCCTCTATGTCTGTGCTGTCATAATAAGGAAAGAATATTTTTTTTTTACATTCTATAAATCAATTTTGAAAACTATAAGCCGATTAATCGGTTATCAGCCTTTTCCGCCACCTTAGTTATCGGCAAAATTCACTATCAGTCCACCTCTAGAATAGAGCACATGCAATGACAGGGTCTTACCAGTCTAGGCAAAGCCATCCCTGTCACAGAGCACACAAGTTTGACAGTTTGGCCATAGTGAATGTAGCCGTCTCGCACAGTAAACTCCTCCCCCTCCGACTCCTCATCATCCACTGAAATACAATAGTAAAACAATTGCTTACTTTGGTATTTAGTCTTTGCCTCAGGCGGCATGCCCACACTGTTCAAGGACCATTTAATCCATATTGCACGTAGAAATGACAAGGGCTTTCTCTCAACATCCTGCTCCAAAAGAAATTTGTTGCACTTTGTAATCCAAAGTATATAACTATTTTTTATGATATATATTATAGAGAGCACAAAGACATATAGGCCTACTCATACATATTGTGAATGAACAAGAGATCAAAGCAGCTGCATATTTATTAATAGTATGTTTGAATCTACCAACACAGTTCCAAAACCATTAGGCAATCTACACTACACCACATGTGAATAATTGTGTAAGAGTGTACGAAAGCATGTTATTAACATGTGTGCAACTATATGTAACTCACAGAGGTGTAAGTGCATGTGTGAGTGTGACTATCTAATTGAGGTGCATGTTAGACTTACAGAGATGGATGTAGAAGGCTCCCCACTGCTGTGAACTCGCGTGAAAATTTCCTCCCTCTACGTGCAGGTAACGTGTACTGACTGTCTGAGAGCGAAGCCGGTTAAATAATGCCACTTTTGTTCCTGACGCTATACAAACTGCACACAAAAGAGAAACAAAACTCTCACAAAGTAATCACAAAGGTAGAGAGAGACTGGCACTTTAGTCTAACATTTTTGCCTTCAAAGTGCATATTAAAGTGCAAGGTAAAAGCATAAGTACATAAATATCCATTTAAATCCTTTCTAAAATGGATGTTAATTCAGTTCTCAGGATATGCTCAGTGTACCGCAATTTTTATTAGGTAAACTCAAAATAGAGTACATTTTTAATGATTAAAGGGAAAGTTCACCCAAAAATGAAAATTCTGTCATCATTTGCCAGCAAATAAATAAACTTTTGGCATCAGAAGACATGGAACATAGAGCACAAGTTGTATGGATTACTTTCGTGGTGCTTTTTTTCTCATGTTCAAGAGCAATGAAAACATTCCCCTAAATAACCTTTTGTGCTCCACAGAAAAAAAGTCATACGGATTTGGAACAACATGAGGGTGAGAACATGAGGTTGAGTAATTGACAAAATTTCCATTTTTGGGTGAACTATCCCTTTAATTTGTCCCATTCCAGGAAAAATAAATCATCAATAACAGAACAACATCATTCAATCTGTGATATCTTTCACATCATGGATTAATATATACCCATGAAAGTTGCTTAATTACATAAACTGTTGATGTTTGACAGACTCACGGTCGGCGTTCTTGAGGGACTGTTTTTTTTTGGAGGGTTTGGAGATGACCTTGATCCTCTTGCTGAGGAAGACTCCGATATCTGCGTTGTTCCCGTAGAACATATTCACCGACAGCATGAAGTGCTTGCGTTTGTCTGAGTCTGAGATGTACAATGTTTTGGCTGTGCAATAGTTCTGTAGGGAAGAGGCATGATTTGTGTATTCATGAGAAAAATAATGGCATGCTAATTTTATTGTTTTGGCTCTGTGTGCTACGTTTCCTTGCCTGAATTTTGATAGCTGTTGCTTTTTCATTTTGGCTTCAGTTTTAACACCACATCTGTGCATGTGTCTATTACCTTCCCCTCCAAGTTCAGCTGCTGCATCTCCTGGTCACTGTTGCCGATGCCGATGAAGGCACAGGGCTGGGACTCCTGCTCCGAGCAGCCGTCCCTCTCCATCTGCTCTCTCTTCTTCTTCCATCCACAACCCATCAGATAAACACATGGAGGAGGACAGAAAAACCTTCACAAACACACAACAATAAATTAGAACGTAAGATGAAGTCTTCTATAGAGAATATGCACGAATTATGAGAAAAAATGGCATAGGCAAGTCAATAAAACAGATTTTTGTGTCTGGAAACTATATTAAGAACTGCAACATTACATAAGCTATGCTTTATTAAATCTGATGTAAGTGATGTAAGAAATTACATTTTCAAATTAAAATTTACCATCAGAAGATGATCCAGAATGCCAGAACGTTTTATTTGTAAGTGTCGACACATATGTGTATATGCACACACACACACACACACATATATATACATTTGTGCTCAAAGTTTGCATACCCTGGCAAAATTTTTGAAATTTTGGCATTGATTTTGAAAATTCGTAAAATTCAGGGATCTTTTGATACCAAGCCAAGGTCAGGTAGAAACAACCACACCGTCTTTTTCCAGAGCAGCCTGTATTTCTCCTGAGGTTACCTGTGGGTTTTTCTTTGTATCCCGAACAATTCTTCTGGCAGTTGTGGCTGAAATCTTTCTTGGTCTACCTGACCTTGGCTTGGTATCAAGAGATCCCCAAATTTTTCACTTCTTAATAAGTGATTGAACAGTACTGACTGGCATTTTCAAGGCTTTGGTTATCTTTTTATATCCTTTTCCATCTTTATAAAGTTCCATTACCTTGTTACGCAGGTCTTTTGACAGTTCTTTTCTGCTCCCCATGGCTCAGTATCTAGCCTGCTCAGTGCATCCACGTGAGAGCTAACAAACTCATTGACTATTTATACACAGGCACTAATTGCAATTTAAAAAGCCACAGATGTGGGAAATTAACCTTTAATTGCCATTTAAACCTGTGTGTGTCACCTTGTGTGTCTGTAACAAGGCCAAACATTCAAGGGTATGTAAACTTTTGATCAGGGCCATTTGGGCGATTTCTGTTATCATTATGATTTAAAAAGGAGCCAAACAACTATGTGATAATAAATGGCTTCATATGATCACTATCCTTAAATAAAAGACAGTTTTTTTTGCATGATTGGTCATATTTCTGCCAGGGTATGCAAACTTTTGAGCACAACTATATATATATATATATATATATATATATATATATATATATATATATATATATATGTGTGTTCACACTTTTGGCTGCCAGTGTACATATATACGTATATATGTACACTGGTGGCCAAAAGTTTGGAATAATGTACAGATTTTGCTCTAATGGAAAGAAATTGGTACTTTTATTCACCAAAGTGGCATTCAACTGATCACAATGTATAGTCAGGACATTAATTTTTACAATTAATGACATTAATGCAATTACAATTTGAGAAAAAAAATATTCAGAACTTTTTAAACTACTTCAAATAGTTCTCATCAAAAAATCCTCCACGTGCAGCAATGACAGCTTTGCAGATCCTTGGCATTCTAGCTGTCAGTTTGTCCAGATACTCAGGTGACATTTCACCCCATGCTTCCTGTAGCACTTGCCATAGATGTGGCTGTCTTGTCGGATACTTCTCACGCACCTTACAGTCTAGCTGATCCCACAAAAGCTCAGTGGGTTTAAGATCTGTAACACTCTTTTCCAATTATCTGTTGTCCAATGTCTGTGTTTCTTTGCCCACTCTAAACTTTTCTTTTTCTTTTCTTTTTCTGTTTCAAAAGTGGCTTTTTCTTTACAATTCTTCCCATAAGGCCTGCACCCCTGAGTCTTCTCTTTACTGTTGTACATGAAACTGGTGTTGAGCAGGTAGAATTCAATGAAGCTGTCAACTGAGGGCATGTGAGGCATCTATATCTCAAACTAGAGACTCTGATGTACTTATCCTCTTGTTTAGTTGTACATCTTGCCTTCCACATCTCTTTCTGTCCTTGTTAGAGCCAGTTGTCCTTTGTCTTTGAAGACTGTAGTGTACACCTTTGTATAAAATCTTCAGGTTTTTTTTTTTTTTTTTTTGGCAATTTCAAGCATTGTATAGCCTTCTTTCAAAACAATGACTGAATGACGAGTTTGTAGAGAAAGCCGTTTCTTTTTTGCCATTTTTGTCCTAATATTGACATGCCAGTCTATTGCAAACTGTGGCAACTCAAAAACAAACACAAAGACAATGTTAAGCCTTATTTAACAAACCAAATAGCTTTCAACTGTGTTTGATGTAATGGCAAGTGATTTTCTAGTACCAAATTAGCAATTTAGCATGATTACTCAAGGATAAGGTGTTGGAGTGCTGGAAATCGGGCCTGTCTAGATTTGATCAAAAATGACTTTTTTCAAATAGTGATGGTGCTGTTTTTCACATCAGTAATGTCCTGACTATACTTTGTGATCAGCTGAATGCCACTTTGGTGAATTAAAGTACCAATTCTCTTCCGAAAAAGCAAAATCTGTACAACTTTTGGCCGCCAGAGTGTGTGTATATATATATATATACACACACACACACACACACACACACACACACACGTGTATATCTATCTCTACACACACACATATGTATATTTATATTATATACATAATGTATAAATAGAGCTATATAAAATGCCTTTAAAGTAGGGCACATAGGTCAAGCTGATGTATATGCAAAATAACCAGATATGATGAACTGTTCAACCCACATAAAGACCCATTTTTATGTACTGTATAATGATGTTAAATGTATAATGATTTCCATGTAGTCCCATGTGAAATACTTCAATTCAGCACTAGGTGACAGCACAACACATGTATGGTTAAAACAGCTTAAACTTACATGTTCAAGTCAAGAAACAACAGATGGCCCATTAAATCCTAAACTTTAAGAAAATCTAAGTAAGCACACCCAACAACTCAGCCAATAAAATCACAAACCTCACTAAATTATCCAATTACAAAACACCTCTAGAACAACACTTTAGGAACCCTTGGTCGCTACTAGACCACATCCAAAGGCCCATCATCCTCTGAGGCCTCTGTCATCTTTTCTATAATCCATGCGTTTTGTGGCCCAGATGAGCAAAGTGATGTTGGAGAGAACAGCACGACCTTGAACACAGTAGCATGAAATCTGCACTTGACATTAAAGTAGTGATGTTGTGGGTGACGTTATCAGATCACCGCACACATGCAAAAGATGCTCATCTAGACGTGAGGCTGGGGAATACTCATGACACAGAAACTGCAACTAATAATTGAGAAAGCATGTTAACTGGTGCAAAAAAAGGGGAAAAAACAGCAATTCCACATCCAAGCGAACCCACACACACCATCCAGTCAGACTGAAACATGCTGTAGACATGGGTGAGGGGGACAGACCTAACCCCAATCATGTTTCACCCACGAACCAGGCTGTATGACACGTTTTTAGTTGTGTTTTGTTTAGGATTTTCCATATTGACAGTCTTGTACTGAAAAAGTAACAAATTAATCTCTAAACTTGGTTCTTGCTGTTGTGTGATGTCTACTTTCACATCCTATTAGTGAAAGATTAATTTCTTAGCAATTTGTCACTGAGACGATGCAATGAAAATGTGTCACTTGCTTTAATATCATTTCATGGATTACTGACACCACTAAAAGGACACCTTTAATACAAACTAGACTAATATTTTACCCCATATTCACACTTTTCTATTTAATCGGTTATTGGGTCTTTTATGTCAGGTCTACCGATATTACTGGTGCCATATGATCGGTCGCTAAAGAACAGCAGCCACCTAACAACATAAGTAAACAATGGTGTCCACAACTAAATTAACTAAATTAAGGGATACTTCACCAAAAAAATTAAAATTCTCTCGTCATTCACTCACTCTCATGCCATCCCAGATGTGTATGACTTTCTTTCTTCTGCAGAACACAAACAAAGATTTTTAGAAGAATATTTCAGCTCTATAGGTCTATACAATGCATGTGAATGGGTGCCAAAATTTTGACGCGCCAAAAAGCACATAAAGGCATCATAAAAGTAATCCATAAAACTCCAGAGGTTTAATCCATATCTTCAGAAGTGATATGATAGGTTTGGGTGAGAGATCAATATTTAAGTCCTTTTTGTTAGAAATTCTTCTCCCTGCCCAGTAGGGGGCGATATGTATGAAAAATGTTAATCACCAAAAACACAAAAAGAAGAATGTGAAAGGGAATGTTAAAGTGGAGATTGACTGAGCAGGGAGGATAATTTATAGTAAAAAAGGACTTGAATATTAATCTGTTTCTCACCCACACCTATCATATCACTTCTAAAGACATTGATATAAACCACTGGAGTCTTATGGATTACTTTTATGCTTTTAGAGCTTCAAAATTTCAGCACTCAGGCTATTTTCCAGTCATGCCAGTGCAGCGCCTATATACTTGAATGGAGAAAAGACCAAAATCTCAAAAACTAAAGATTATGATCAAAGAACATTTAAAATCAGCAAGAAAATCTGACAATACTGGTATCATAAACTATGATTCTTAACCTCATATTACACTAAAAACAAAATGTTCCCGGCTTGCATAGCTAATGCACATGCGCGTTCTAGAGTTGATTGACAGACGATGTCTGTTTCCAGCTGCTCATTCCAACAGATAAGGGATATAAAATGTGCACTCCTACAATAGTCTACAAGGTATTACAATATAAACAATAAAAAGTAAACATTGTCATATTTCATAAACACTATATCATCATCATCAACAGTTGATCTTAAGTGATAGTTTTTCATAAATTTCCGATATGGCCTAATGATTGTGAACTGCTCTGCAAAAGCTGAAAACACTCACAAGCCCCTGCGTGCTTGGAGAAAATACAACAATGTCTGCGTTTTCACTCTGAAGGACGCAGTGCATGCATTTAATTAACTAAATTGTATTCTTTTTATGTTTAATAATCACATTAAATCATATCATGATTCCCGTCTTTCCGCCCCCAAATTTAAGGCCTCTTAAGACCAGAATTTTAATAAAAATTAAGACTTTTGTTGTATCATTTAAGATAAGATTTTATGACCATAAATTTTGTAAAACTGAATTTAAGAAATTGTAAGACTTTTGATCCTGGACTTCCTTTCTACTTCAACCCTGCTCATTGACCGTTGGGCGCTCAGAGCTCCTTGGCTGAGTGTTCCAATTTCTCCCATTCATTTTAATAGAAATGGCCCATTTCTGCTAAATAATCTCTGCAACAAGTCAAGTGCTTCACATTCATTTTAAATTTAAGATAAAAGATCCACTTACGCTCTGATTACAGAACACATGTATATCATTTCATGAAATGCACACTTTTTTTTTCATTTGGCATTTTGTTGCTCTTGGTGTGTGTCCAGGTTTTGTCTGTGGTGTTGACGAGCAACAGTGCTGTCTCTCGGCCAAATGTAACGGTTACATCAGTTCCCCAGACACTCTGTGATCACCTCTCCCTCCCTTGTCTCTGCTCTACAGTTATCATTTCTTCTCTCTTTCCGCTGACCTTCTCTCCTTTACTTCCCTGTCTCATATCAACTCTCCCCCTTTTTTTCTTTCCTTTCATTATTTGGTTTCTTATCAAGCTCATCCTCCTCCCTCTCTCTCGCTCACACAGTGTTTTATTTGTAAATGTTCTTTCCTTCTCTTTTACTTTCACCTCATCTCTTTTCTCTCTTCTTTATTCCCTTAAACCTCATGATCTTGTCTAGTTCAATCATATAAAATCATGACTTCAGGTCAAAATGTATCCCAAAATTAAATAAATAAATACATTTTTGCTAAAAGAAAATGAAGCTTATTCATTCATATTGGTCATTTAGATTTACTTTTACATCTTATTACATCTGCATAATACGATTTACTTTTGAGATTCTCAGTACTGTAATAATATAGTATTTTTTTTACTGTACTGTAATACTATGATTTTTTAAATTAGAATCCGCATAATGACAGTATAACAAACAAAGTTTGCTAATAATAATAATAATAATAATAATAATAATAAGTCAAATGGTTAACATCACAATGCAAAAGGCTTCATTTACTTAAAACAAAATGTCAATGACTCGGACATGTTGAAAAAGCAAGTAATGCACTGAAATAAACATTCTTGGCCAAAACCTAAAATTCTACACACAGTGAAGAAAAAAAAAAAAAAAAAAAATAATAATTTTTAATAATACATTTTAAATAATACTGTACTTTGTTTGGAATAGTTTCTTAAATTCTTAATACTATTATATTATATTATACTATATTGTATTATATTAATTAGCATAATATTTAGGCTCAAACAACTTTTAAAATATTAGATAATATTTTTAGAATATAGCACAGCTGAATGAATTTTGGCTAATATATGCAGATCATTACACTACAAAAAGCTCTATGACAAAGGTGCATGCATCTCAACTGTAAGCACAAGCTTGTCACAGTCAATATATCACCATCAGCCGTGGTTTACATTTAATGTAATTAAACCAGGATCTTTTCACTTAAACGCTTCTTTTTTCCATGTCAGTGTTTCTATTACTGAGTTTTAAAGTAACAGTTTCTGTTTAAATTTTGCATTTGAATTCAGTACAGTCACAGCTATGATTTACCTTTTTTCATTGCCGTATGATTTCTGTGCAACTTTAGCATGTAAGATAAGCACAGTTTGGTCTCCTCGTTCCTTCAGGTAATTCCGCATGGCTTCTCTGAAAACAGAATAAAAGGAGGAAAACTGTTCAAAAATGCATCTACCTCAAACTGATGAAGCAGTATTACATTATCATAGAAAAACACAAATCAAAATGTGATTACTGAAATAGGCAAGATTATTCTTAAACTTGCTATTTTTGAAATATGAACATTTATAAAACAGCACTGCACTTTTGTTTTAACTGCAATGCTGCAGTTTTGAGCTTTTAAACACAAGCCCTCATGTTTCAGACCTGTAAAACCACTTTAAATGCACTATTGTAGAGGACCCTGGTGATAGCACTTGTGTGTTAAGTGAGAAAGCCTGCTGAAGGCCTGTGTGTGCTTTAAAACCCAAACCCAAAATCTCCAGAGCTCAACTAGAAACACAGGCCCAAGTTTGATTAGCCAATTCTCTGGTGAGTGCAACTGTGTTGCTTGCAAAAAAGCACAAACACTGTGGCCAAAAAACTAAAGTTTCCAGCTGGGGGTCTTTAAAATAAAAAAGAAGGGGAGAGAGGGGGGTTTGTGTGTGTGTGTATATATGAAGGAAAAAGCACAAACTCTCTTAGCTCATAATCAAAGAATTCTGATTTCGTGTCAGTGTTCCAATTACCTCAGTTAGCTAACAAAAAATATCCCAGCATGTGCAAACTTAAATTAGCTCGGTAACTGTGGATGCAGTGGAAGTAGGATGCATTTTAAGGAAAAAATTTTAAAAAATTGCTTCAAGGTCATTGTAATATGTGATAGTACAGACACAGAATGCTAAACAGAACTGTGCAGGAGGATACAATAAATGGTCATGATGTGTAACAGACTATACATGTCAGCTAAAAATGCTCAATTACACAGACACTCACGCACACAAAAAACGCCCTGACACCTGACACGGCAAAATGCTCAGAGGGAGACAGAGATGGAGTCAGTGTGGGGGGCAGGTTACACACACACAGCTTCCCTTTGCCACGCAAATGTCCCACACACGCTCAAGTTAGATAGGCTTTTGTTATGGAAAGCAAGGGGGCCCTGCAAGGGAGGGAGGGGACGGATGAGAGGGAAAGAGAGGTGAAAGGGTTGTGCTCTGACAATAATCCTTCTCCTAAGAAGACAACTTAAACACTAAAATCTTGCACGAAAAGGAGGACTGACATTCAAAATAAATGTTACTGTATTCCAAGTTTCAAGTGGCAAGTAATTTGTTCATCCACACTGAGAGGAACAATTCTGTGAGACAGCACACAATCACAGTCAATCCAAACATAATTGATGTTATTATGACATCATCTAAAATGCAATTGGCTCTTTCACCTTTAAGGCAGGACTTCCTTTTCTACATCCGCTGACCGTTGGGCGTTCCAATTTCCCCCAATTTTAATAGAAGTGATCCATCTCTGCTAAATAGTCTCTGGCAACATTCACCAAAATTGTTCAGTAGAATGGTTTACTGAGTCTGGTAGGGAAGAAATTGACTAGCCTGCTCAAGACCCAGACCTGAACCCCACTGAACACCTTTCCGATTAACTGGATCGCCAACTGCAAGCCTGGCCCCATCACCCCACAGTGACTGATCTCACTGATGCTCTGGTGTCTGAATGGGGGTAAAAGTTTTTTCCAGAATAGTGGAAGCTGTTGTAGTAGTAAAGACAGGACCAACTCCTAATTAATGGCAGTGGTTTTGAAATTAAATGCTTAAGAAGCACACATCTGTTCCAAAACTTATGAGCTCTCTTGTTGTCTCTGGCCTACATTGGCAGCTGTCTTCTATGGCAGCATCCTAACTGAAATAATGTTCTACAAAGGCGGCAACTCCACGCGTCATTCTCTGATCTCATGCAACACACGAGACCAGAGACTGTTTAGCAAAGATGGACCACTTGTATTAAAATGAATGGGAGAAATTGGAACATCCAACAGCTAACGGATATAGAAAATGAAGTCACTCGAGAACGTGCATGCATATTAGTTGAACCGCCTAAAAAATATAATTTTTTTAGTGTGATCTTAGCCAAAAAAGGTCCATTTACCCATCATTGTCAGATTTTACTGCTGATTGTTAATATGCTCTTTGATCGTAATGTTGACCAACAGTTTTGGAGATTTCGGTCTCTCCACATTCAAGTACTGTAGATAGGAACTGTACTTTCATGCGGCTTGTATCCAAAGAAATAGCTTGCCAGGGGCATTCCAAAGATGGCCTCCTAGTGGACTGATTTGCCTTGAAAGGGACTTTAAAGAGACTCAACTCCCAACTTATTCTCAACACAGGTGACGAGAGGAATGACGTGATACTCTAATGAGCAAAAATATGCATAGCACACACAAATTTTGGGTAAAATAGTCAGTTTTCTATCAAATTAAACTATTTTTAATCTATACTTTTCGGTATTGAATGGATTATAAATATTTTTAGAGTCCAAATTTCTCTTGCTTCGTACACCATCTTGGATTTATTTTTCCACCAAACTCATTACATTGCATTCAGGGATCGGCTACATATGGAGGATATATATACGATGCTACCTTAAAATGTGGCCAAAATGAGATATCTTAATAGGCAGCATAATACAGATACCTACCTTATGGAATAGCCTTCGCATTGGCAGCGCGCCTATAATGTCTTGAAGTGCTACCTCCGGAGGCAGCTCACTAGGTTTTGGAACAGACCCATGGGTGTGGTGTTCAGGTGTCCACATATTTTTGGCCATATAGTGTAGTTGCAGCACTCTGCTAAAGAACTCTGCTGAACTGTTGATGCATCGTTTAAACTAAATCACTAAAATTATTGACTTCCATCGGCTCTGTCGCTACAAATCGCTGTCAGTGTGAGCGCCCCTTGTCATGGAAGATAGCTTTTGTTGCTTTATCACATCAAGCCTGGTTAAGATGCTGTGTTAATCTAAACTAGAGGAGTCTTAGGTCTAAAAACTGCCTAATCTGTTTTTCTTCACGCTAAACAAATTTCAATTGACAAAATAATGCTTAAAAGAAAAAAATATAATTTCTTTGAGGTTCATTTATGGAGTCAAATGGTTTTATTGTCAACAGCTTCTTTCTCAAACAGAATGAGTTTTGAACCATGTTGAACTGAATATTGAACTGCCAAGTGTTGAACACCTCCTGGCCTCACTGGATTCCTGCGGATCTGATGAGGTCATCTTCCTCAGGCCCATGTCATCCAATAGCTTTGATACTTCTAATAACCTGAAGTGTACAGTATATTTTCAGAAAAAAATGTATACAGAAATCTGATAGATGGCCATATGTGAACAGATATAAAAAATTATAGTTCATACATTTGGGCATACTGTATATGTACATATTCAAATTCCACAATTGTTTGAGAAAATATATGTTACATGAATGAAACCAGCCATTTTTGTAGTATTTTGAACTGAGCATATATACTTGCATATTTGTTTTACATATATTTCCAGATATATATCAGATTTCTATATAGCCTACAATGATTTGGACTGTGGACCTCACAAAAGACCGATGGAAGGCTTATGCTGAGCAGAGACCTCCACTACCCTGGTTTAAAATCAAGTAATTTCACAAAATACCATAGAACTCCCTCAGCTACACAGAAGCACGGAGAAGAGCATGTGCAAAGCACATGAAATCAGCTGCACACATTGATTCTTGATTACTGGCACCACAGCAAGAACAGTCGAGGCTTTCGACATTTTCCTTGCATATACAAATGTTTTCGCGTCAACAGGGTTCAGCTTTGATATCCAGCAACCCAACAATCCACAAACACACCAGCAGTGTTTATGAAGCATCTCAGAAGGGAGTTTGTTGGTTGCCTCCAGGATTAGGAGGGATCCTGGAAAAAAAAACATAACACATCTTCTGTTGGCGCTGTAATCAAAGATCTGACAGAATAGCCATTAGCTAAATAAATTCCACAATGGTACACCATTTGTTTCTTTATATTACCAAATAGAGATGTGTCAGAATGGTTGATTAGTCATCCAATTTAGTGAGGTCAACTAGTGAGTTTATCTTAATCTTTATTATGCATAATCTGTAAATATTGGTTTGTTTAAGGACTATGACATTTTTGTGAATAAAAGCTAACAATTATTTAGCCTATTTATAGGTTGAATATCTGTCAGTAACCCTATGGATGGGCTTCACTTGGCATCCATATATTGCCGAGAAATGCACTAGTTAAGTGTCTAGTGAACATTACCATGCAACCTGTCTAACTAAATTTATATACTGTACACTTACTGAGCACTTTATTAAGAATGCCTGTACACCTACTTATTCATGCAATTATCGAATCAGCCAATCATGTGGCACCAGTGCAATACATAAAATCATGCAGATATGGGTCTGGAGCTACAGTTAATGTTCACATCACCCATTAGAATGGGGTAAAATGTGATCTCAGTGATTTCGACCGTGGCATGATTGTTGGTGCCTGACGGGCTGGTTTGAGTATTTCTGTAACTGCTGATCTCCTGGGAGTTTCACACACAACAGTCTCAAGAGTTTACTCAGAGTGCCAAAAACAAAAAGCATCCAGTGAGCATCAGTTCTGTAAGCGAAAATGGCTTGTTAATGACAGGGGTGAGAGGAGAATGACCAGACTGGTTCGAGATGACAGAAAGGCTATGGTAACTCAGATAACCACTCCAAAACTGGACACATGCTGAGGTACACATATGGTAGGGTCAGAATTTGGCACCAACAACATGAATCCATGGACCCAACCTGCCTTGTGTCAACAGTCCAGGCTGGTGGCAGTGGTGTAATAGTGTGGGGAATGTTTTCTTGGCACACTTTGGGCCCGTTAATACCAATCAATCATCGCTTTAATGCCACAGAGTATTTGAGTTTTGTTGCCGATCATGTGCATCCCTCCATGGCCACAATTTACCCATCTTCTAATGGCTACTTCCAGCATAATAATGCACCATGTCACAAAGCAAAAGTTATCCCAAACTGGTTTCATGAACATAACAATGTGTTCACTGTTTTTCAGTGGTCTTCCCAGTCACTGAATCTGAATCCAACAGAACACCTTTGGGATGTGGTAGAACGGGAGATTTGTAGCATGAATGCGCAGCTGGCAAATCTGCAGAAACTGAGTGATGCAATCATGTCAACATGGACCAGAATGTCAAAGGAATGTTTCCAATATCTTGTGGAATCCATGCCATGAAGAACTGAAGCTGTTTTGAGAGCAAAGGGAGGCCTTACCCAGTATTACAGTGTTCCTAATAAAGTGCTCAGTGAGTGTGTGTGTGTGTTTATATATATATATTTGAAATATATTTGCATATGCCTCCTACAAACTTATGGTTCTTCAAGACTCAAAACGTGCATATAAAAAAGTGTTTAAGGATCAAACACTTATGATCCAATATTTTAACTTTAAACAAAATCCCACCTGAAAACTAAAATGGAAAATATATGAAGTTTCTACTTCATGGGCCAACATCTTATGCAGAACATTTTGATCCAAACTGGGATTTTGTTGTTTCTGGCACAATTTAATGCACCTCGTAATGCTGGCAAAATAAGGTCATCAATAAAATGCAGCTCCATGTCAGTGATTCCTGAAGATCAATTTGAGAGATTTCCTGTATACACAGAGATCTTGCATGCAAAGGGAAGCCACTGTGGCATGTGATGTTAAATTCTTCAGAAAAAAACCCACAGGCCATGGGCTTTGCCTCCTCACAGAAGAAAGAGAGCAAAACTCTCTCTTATTACTCTCTCTGTAATACTATGAATGAAGAATGTAGGTTATAAATCTAGATTCATTTAAATTTGGTTTGAAATGAAAACAGTAGTGATAGAAAAAGATCTAATTTTAAACAGAAATCCAAGGCAAATTTACACGGCCTTAGTGCAACAGGAAAAATTCTGACCAAAAATGTAAAATATTACATTTAGCTAGAGACAAACAGAAGATCCGCTTATTACATTTTAACACAAGCAACTACAATGATACACACATTTGCACAAAGCAAGACACATAGCGGGAAGCAGAGGACAAGCCTTTGTGAGTCATCAATTTTGAGAAACAGCATGACAAATATGGACACTTCAACAGGAAGAGCTTCTGACATGCATACAAACACTGAACACGAAACAGCAAACCCACAACACACATGCATCCACTGTTGACATTCTAACCACACAGGAGGACAGACATACTTGTCATCACCTGTACGTAAAAGGAACAAATAAACATGCTTAGACACATAAAATAATTCATAAAACCACAGGACATGAATGAGAAAATGGCAAATTAAATACAATGACCAGAGAGACACAAACTTTATGTTGGGAAAACGAAAATTACAATAAGTGGGCAACAAAAGCCAAAAACCCATGTCCAGTGATCTCTCTTTTTCTCATCCGCATTGTCATTGTTACAGAGTACAATCAAAATGTTTAAAGCAAGAAGTACAGCAGTAAAAACGTAGTATTCAAGGCATGTTTTCAACAGTGTTTTCACTAAATGAAGGACCAATTATATTTAGTCAGTTTTATTTACAGTATCTGCACCAATTTGCATAATGAGTGTGTTTATATGCATACGATACTCTGATAACTAAAAAAATTAGCTTAATCAAAAAATCTGACAATGCAAAGAAAAACGTGTTTGCATGAGATTTGAAATAATTAATTTATATTTTACTTTTGACATCAAAACATAAACAATACATGTGCACAATGGATAAGCTGGAATGGTTTTTAAAGACTGCAGAGCAAAGTCGGAGAAATGGGCAAAAATCTACGTGTGCTGATTGGTTTATTTCGAAACCATTTATGACTTTACCCCAATAAAGGAAAACTGTTTAAGGCATTTAAGTGACCAAACAAGTTGTCTGCTTAAGCATAATCGGTGTAAGATTGTGCATATAAACACACTCAGTAATACACTGAACTATTTACTTGCAAGTACTTTTTAGTAAAACATTTTACAGGATGGAAAATGCCACGTAGGGAGTTCAATGAACATTGAGGGATGAGCCAAACTAATATTTGAATCAGTGTTTTAAAACAGATTTGTTAAAACTTATCTGCATTTTTGCAACTGAGGTTTAAATAATCAGAGATGCTATTAAAACATCTGTCTTAAAGCTCTCATACACATTAGTTGTGAAACAAGATATGTTGATTATTTACATATCACCAAAGTAATATTAAATACATTGGATATGATCAATATATCGCCCAGCCCTTGTAGAGACTAATAGTAAAAATAAAATAAAAAAACAAACATTTTTTTTAACAATTTACAATAAGGTTCCATTTGTTAACATTAGCTAATGCATTAGGTATCATGAACAAACAATGAACAATCTACTTTAACAGCATTAATTAATTTTTGTTAATGTTAGTTAATAAAAATTCAGCTGTTCATTGTTAGTTCATAATGCATTAACTAATGTTAACAAATACATCTTTTGATTTTAAAAATGTATATGTTGAAATTAACATTAACTAAGATTAATAAATGCTGTAAAAGTATTGTTCATTGTTAGTTCATGTTAACTAATGTTGTAACTAATGTTAACAAATGGAACCTTATTGTAAAGTGTTACCAAGTGTTTTCCAAAAGACCTAGGTAGGGGTGTCACAAGGAATGTAATTAGTCAACTGCTCAAACATAACTGGAACAAGTTTCTTAACACCTTATCTCCTCAGATGATTGTCCCTGTAATTAGTGAGCCATTAAATCACTATGGCTGATAAAAAGCATCAAATGACAGCTAGGTAACTAAACAAGGGCTAACTTAAGGAGACAAGCAAGACAACAGAACACAAAAGGACACTGCATATGAATGAGACACTGCTCAAGTTAGTTCATGCCCACATTTTGCAGAATTAGTAAAACGGTTACTTGTGCCAAGGCTGCATGTTAGAATGTGCACGGGAAGAGAAAGAGATGGGGAGGGGGAGGGGGAGAGAGAGAGAGAGAGAGAGAGAGAGAGAGAGAGAGAGAGAGAGAGAGAGAGAGAGAGAGAGAGAGAGAGAGAGAGAGCTTGGATAATACTCAATAGTTAAAAAAAAAAACGTGGACAAAAACAACAGTTAATTGAGACTGCAAATGTATTAAAAAGGTTAATCTACCTCTACAAATGATGCTAAAGCTTTTTTCAGAACTTTTTTAAATAGCTTTTCACCAATTGGTGTCAAGGAGATTTTCAGTGGTTGTATGAAGTCAGTCTCCCTAATGTTCACACAGGTGTCCTAGCAGAGTAACCATAGGCATATTTCATCACATTTACATGTTCCACAAAATGTAACAACCAAAATGTGTCCAAATATTTTCATCTTTATTTTGAACAGTCTATTGCTTTATGATTTGAAACCTGTTTCAAACTGTACGGATTGAAAAGTGTGTCTGTGCTATATTACTTTGTTACATTTTGTTATATAATACAAAGACATTAAGACATTTTTAAGGGTGGCTTAAGAATCCAAAAATGTTTGGGTTTGCCACTGTACACACATCATGCTTTATCTAACTATACTGCACTCTTTCCTGTTTACTCAGATTCACAGGTGAAGGGACCCCACACAGACAGGGGCCATGAAGCAGTGGCAGAGCCCTGCCAGGGCTGGGCAGGCAGCACTGAACTCTCCTCTCTATCATTTTCCACATCCCTCACTCCCCCACTGAAAACAAGATCCACTGTCTGGAGCGGCTTCACAGAACGGACCTTCTCAAAAAGTTTCCTCAGTTTCAGTCCATGTTTCTTGAGTGAACCTCAAACTGTAATTTTGACTCTTCAAAGAACGATGGAGGAAAATAACATTAAACAGAAAGACGAAGACAAGAGGGGAAAAAGAAAGTGAGAGAGAAAGCAAGTGAATAGACAAGCAAGAGAGAGAGAGAAAGCGACAAATAGGGGTCAATAACGAAGGAAAACTTCCACAGCTGTGACTTTAGACACTAAAACCAAACCTCAATGGGGATTATTGTTTGGACTGTTCTGGGCCAAAAGCACTTTTAGTTTTAGACCAAAAATAAAATTAAGAACTCGGCCAAAGATCAAATTTTTTAATCACACAATAAGGATTCAAGAAAAACTACCAAGTTTATGTTCTCTGGATAACAACCTACTGAGAAAAATGGGAAATCGATTTTTACATTTTCTGAAAAGAAAAATTGCCCATGTAAAACTTGCTGCCACAACGCTATATAGGGTGTTGTGAGTCGGTTACCAGAATGTTGATGCGAAGGTCTTGAGTATTGTTTAGGATGTTGTTATGAGGTTGCTAAGGTTGTCAGGTTCGCTAGCAGTGAGGAGAGAGGACCCAAATGGATGGTGAATAACGGGCTTTTATTGATCAAAATAACAATAAACAAACAAAAACTACCCCAATGGGGGGAAAACACAGTCCAGGGTGACAAACATGTTGACGTGCTGGGCTGGAGCAGGAGAACCAACAGACATCCACAAAGCAGGGAACACAACCGACAGGGACCTAACAGAGAACGATAACAGCAAACATTCCACATAGTAAAGACAACGGACTCGCACCAGACAGAGCAGAAAGGAAAATGAAATAAGGGAGCAAACAACAAGGGAGGCAGGTGGAACAAATAACAAGATAACAGGGCAAACCAGGGGGTGGGATTATTACTCAAGACAGAGAAATGCGTGGCAATGAGAAACCAAAACAAAGCCACACACTCACACAAACGACAGACACAAACAATAGACATGAGTGCATGCTGCCAGGATGACACAAGAGCAACATGCACTCATGTGCACAAGAGAACACATGACAAGGCAAGGCATATATTCTCACACAAGACTCAGACCAGACAAGATGTGAGTGCACACCACAAGACAAAACACAAATGCCTGGACTCAGCCACTAAGTAAATAATACCAAACCAATCAAAGTGGCTGAGTCCAGACACAAGACAGAAACAAACAAAACATAAGTGTCAGGGCTCTGCCACAAAAGTAAAGAAAATCAAACTAAGGGCAGGACCTTGACAAGGGTGTACCTGGTAGTTGCTAGGTCGTTTTGCTTACTGACCCAAGTCAAAAGAGCCCTCCCCCAAGTTTCTATGATATTTTGGTTAAATAAATAGCTTTATATTTTTCCATCATTTGTCATTCACAATGCTTCGAGAGACTAGCTCATGCTGTTATGAAAGACGGTAAGTACACAGTCTTGTCTTTTTGCCTGATTTTCAAATACTTTTTTGTTTCAAATCAAAGTTTGTAATGTTGTGATTCTCCTCGGAGCTGGTTCATGGCTTAAAACTCTTTTATGAAAATCTTTTTTTATTAATGGAAAAAATACATCTGGAACCAAGACGGTGTTCTATATAATACATCTGACCAACTGATGCGCTCTATAGCAATAGTGGTCCTTGCTAAGCTACAAAAATATGTTTAAAGGCCCAAACATACTTCACGCAAGTACGCAAACACAGACGCACCTTGATACACAAGCTCGATTCCATGCGTCGTTGCGTAGTGATATGTGTCAACGCTCAATTCATAACCCAACACAAGTATGCGCTGCATTCTCTGCACTGCCGCAAGGGGAGCGAGAGCGGATTTTCTGTTCTGTTCTGTCATGGCGGAGCAGCAATTTGAGGAGAGCCTTGCCAAACAAGTTAGATTATACAAACATATTTACGACCCCTCGTCCCCTCTCCATTCGAATAAAACAGCGATTGAAAATGCTTGGCAAGAAATTGCAGCTTCCCTAAATTCTGATAACAACACTGTAAAGAGAAAATGGAAACAACTATGGGACCGATTTGTCCGAGCCAGGAAGAAATGGAAAGGCGTCCGCAGCGGAGATGCCTCAACTAGCTATGGATATCCAGTCACTTTGGACATGTCGGGATGGCTTTTTGACTTAATAAAACACTGGACTACAGAGTCAAATTTTCGTGATTCTGTTTCGTGGAGCCTAAAAAAAAGCCAGACCACCAGAGCAATACAAGAGCACAGGTAAAGTACGTATAACGGGCCCATACGTAGGCCATGCGTTGGCCAAGTGCTCGCGTCTGTGTTCACGTACTTGCTTGAAGTATGTTTCGGCCTTATGGGTCAATGACGTGACGCTCATTTTT
This sequence comes from Myxocyprinus asiaticus, assembly GCF_019703515.2. Lineage (NCBI taxonomy): Eukaryota > Metazoa > Chordata > Actinopteri > Cypriniformes > Catostomidae > Myxocyprinus > Myxocyprinus asiaticus. The sequence continues at coordinate 52,244,087 of NC_059344.1, forward strand.
TTTGTCCGCGTCTAATAAATTATTAACAAATACATTACAAATTCAGTTCAAACAAAACAAATACTTGAATACACCTCTTCTATGATGAACATGCATTCAATTACAGAGTTTTTCATTTTGATATTTTTTCTGGGGCTTAAAGTAAAAAATGTCATGTGGTGCAACCGTCCGGAGACAGTAAAAAAATTCTAAGTCACATTAAATCCTTCACTGGTGGGGATCGCCGACGATCTTACGATCGGTACTGTTTACATTAACTGTATGTTATTAACATTCAATTCTTATTTAATCGTGACAAATTATACACCATAAGAAAGGTCTAATACTTCAGCTTTGATATTTAGCGAATGTTTCACAACAGAAATGTTACTGCCTGAGTAATTTCTACATTTTTGTCAACATTTCAAAATATCAAAGCAAGAGTTATGAAAATTAAACTGTTATAAATACGCATGTACCTATTCAATGATGTAAAATCCATATGAGCTTCAGAGAACAACATCCGATAGAACATTTAGTCCAACAGTGTGCACATTTACAGAAATGTTGATATATTCTCATATTTACTTCATAAAGAATTATTATTTTTGTCAATTTTCCATTAAATTATGCAATATGATCCGCTGACACACTGTAATAAATTCATATGGTGATTTTCAAACATCCACGAAGCTAGAAGAAGCACAAGTTCATTTCTCTGTCCAAATATGATCAAGCATAAAACGAATCAGTTGACTGCTGAGACTTATTGTAAATAAATAGACGATTACAAAAATATATGGTTTGTCTTTTATTTCCATGAAGTCTCTGGTATTTGTATATGATTATTGACAGTTATGTAGCTGTAATTGCAGAGCTGTACACCTGCTATCATCTTCACCTGCCAATAATCTGCTTTCTGCCTCAATATATGATTGGAATCCATATGAGATCATTAAAACACACTGCTATAACAACTCGATTATGATTGGAAGTAAAATATATGCACAAGATAATGTATATTTTATAATGTTTACTATTCTATATTTAGACGTTAATGCTAACGGCTAATGCTATTTGCTGCCAGAATCACAAGACATGGTCTTGGAAAATGATTCATATAACTAAGAGTTAAAGTTATCATCCTCAAATTTGAAATGGAACATTATCAGACTTGTGGCTTCACTCCATTATGCTTCTATGCATCAACAAGGTCAGAGTCATATATTATTTCATATAAATATTTATGAAAAAAATAAAATAAAATAGCTGATCACTTTACAAAAACTTTTCTAACAATACCTTTTCATGACTTTTATTAATTTTTACTTTTTAACAATTAACATCCAAGTGTCTCCTTTCAAAAGAGACCACAATTATGCCTGTAATACAATGTGGGGATGAACTACAGCCATTGTATTTTGAGTATGGCCCTGTCCCAATACCCACATGTGCTGGCCACTTGAGTGTGCATGCACATGATAAGAAGTAAGTGTTCAAGATTGTCCCATGTCTAAAACATGCCAAAGCTCAATGCACTTAACCCACACTAGCACAAATACTGCTTCGGAGCGGTCTTTCAGGCTAAGTGTATCCCAGAGTTCATCAAATTCAGGAGCTCACACCCCGCCTACATGAGCGATCAGTGTATTTTCGCCATGACAACGTCAAGGGAAGCTTTTCAACATGAGTTATTTATTATAATCAGATAGAGAAACGTAAGAGAAGCATATATTTATTTTAGTATAAATGAAAGTATTCATTATATAATGTGTTTGGGATGACTTAATATCAGCATCATAATTACAAAATATTATTTATGTGTATATTTAGATACCTCTTTGTTATCCTTCTCACCCAGTAAATCAACTTATTTTGTTTGTTCTTGCCTAATACTGCTGGTCATTTAGGTCAAAACAAGGGGGCACTTGGAAAACAAGCTGAAATTCTTAAAAAAAAAAAATGTTGGCACAAGTTGCGCTGAATAATCTTTTTATTATTATTTCTTTAAAAAAATCCAGTGAAAGAATTTTATTTTTTAAATGGGAATATTTGAAAAACTTTTGTCCAACAAATCAAAGTCATGTGGTGCAACCAACATGTAGGTAGAAATGTTGTTGTCATGTGACAAAAAAATCATAAAACAGAGAAGATCTCTTTAGACCCACAAGACTGTGTGTGAAGATTTCAGAACAAATCATAGTTTTTAATATAATTAAATATCAATATTTTTACATTTTAATGAAAAGGCACATTTTGTTCAGATCAATTGGTGCAACCATGAGAAAACTTCTTGATATTTTTGACTTAAAAATGCATGATATTTGTAAAAAAAAAAAAAATGTACCTTGAAACATATGTTTGAAAACTTTTTTTTTAAATCAGCGATGAAGTTGTGTACACTCATGTATTCAAGGTGCAAGGAATTTTTTTTATTGCCTTTTACTTGACAGTTGCACCACATGACATTTTTAAAGTCAGTACATTTTTTTATTTTATTATTTTTTGCAAAATGCTATAAATGCTTTTCAAACAATTTATAAAAACAACATGAGCTCAAAGATTACATGTCTATGAACTTGACACGTGTTTTAAACCAGATTTTTTTAAATATTTCGAATTTTTATCACCTCAGACAACCTTATTTGTCAATGACCCATAAACTTGAAAAAATAAAATAAAATAAAAAGCTCTATGCATGCAGTTTTTGTCAGCAAATAAAATAATAGCAAATAACTGAAAACTTACAAATCTTTTCCTCATATGGCCGTACCAGAGAGCGAGAAAGCTATTAGTGTTTTACTGCTTGTTTGTTTGTAATTAGCATGTGAAGCTAATCAACATACCTTGTCAGGCGCTGTGGTTGAGGGCGCTCCCCAAACTTCCTGTAAAGAGAGACAAACATTTTTAGCAGAAAGTTAACCACAATACACACAATAACATTTTACATACATATAAATATTTGAGGGTACATCTGTGTATTATACTTTGCTACTGAACAACACACACAGCCATTTCCCATCAGTCAATTGGAGCAAACATTCACACACTCAAATACACCATGGTTAGTAAACACACACCTTCCTACTATTTGAGATTAGCAGGCTTGCAGCTGTTGAAGTGACCTTGTGAAAGCACGCTCACACTGCCATGTGTACAAACACACAGGTGGCCAAACGACACCACTTTCCCATTCGGATTCCATCCACCAGACTAACTAACACAGAAGAGTAGTCTAATGGCACTGTTTAGCAATACCTGCTGCCAAACATGCATTTCATTTGATTTTTTTTTTTTTTTCAAGGGATTTCAAGGAATTTTCCTGATTCAATACAATTTGTGGTACAGACAATAATTTTGACTTTCCCATTTTAGACACAAGGACACAAGAAAGCGATGTGACAGCTAGTGGTTGACCGTTATGGGTTTTTTAATGGTTGATGCCGATATCCAGAGAGCAGGGTGGCCGATAGGCTGATACAATGCCAATAAATCACACCATTTAAATATTGTAAATAACATAAAATAGCTAAACAAATTAATAAACTCTTATTTAGCACATTTACTCAATTTCACACAGAATTTTAACTTGTAAAAAGAATCTAAAGAAATGATAATATTGTATTTTAAATGGTAGATAGCAGTTTCTTCTGATTTTTGTTTAGTCATCAAATTTTAGTAGTTTATTTGCACATGAAGAAACTGTTAATATATTAGGAAGAAGGAAATAATAGTACACACATTAGTCCAGCAACCATGGATGGCATGTCCACATTAGCAATTGCATTTTCTCAAAAAATACAGAATCAAACTAATTGTACATACAGCGCATAGTGAATAAGGCATTTACTTATAGCACATGTGAAGCGCTTTTACTTTGAAGGTGCGCTCACGCAAATCCAGCGCGAGTTGTAATTTCCTGACAGTTTAAAAGGCCTGGATCGCCTGCTTGGATTGTCACGGAGTGACCGTCATGATTTTTGAATCAGAGGAACTTTTGATCCTGAAGTTTGATTCTGGCTGATAGAATACACTTTTCAGAGGAAGATATTAGATGAGCGCTCAACGGGAAGAAAACGCTGGATTTTCGTGAGGTTCGTGAATTACATCTGTTTAAACGAGATATCTGCATATTTGCAAATGGTATATAATAGAAGTTTTATTGATATTTGCCTTTTATCATTAGAAAAGAAAGTTAAAAGTTACAGGGAACTGCTGAGGAAAGGCTGATAGAATACATGCTTTAAAGGTAGATAAATGAGCGCTCCACAGGATGCTGGATCTGCTGAAGTTGTGTGGGGTTGGTTTATTACATCTGTTTAAATGAGATATGCACATATTTGCAGACTGCTAAGTAGAGAGAGGGAGAATGAAACAGGCGAGCACTTTAACATTATGAGCTCAATCGCGTTTGCTGCGGTTCTGATATGCAGACTGTTTAAATGACACTGTGTTGCACACTGGTCTATTATTGTAGTAACATGATGGCACATAACCAGTATGATCACACGGGAATTCGGCATGCGGTTTCCAAAAGTTCCGTTACCCTAGGATCAGCAACAGTATGCCAACTCACTGACATGCCCTATCTCCCATCAGACATATTTGGAACAGCTCAACAACAATTACCTTCCCTTGTGGCTTGACTGGTAGCATGTTGCGTCAGTTGCATGAGAGACCACAGTTCAATCCCCAATCAAACGAGGAAGTAATCACGTTTGTACAAACAATCCTGAGCATGATAAGGAGGTTGCATTTTTGTCCCTAACATTGCATTTTGTCTCTACTAATGGTTAGGGTTAGATTTGAGTTTTGGTTAGGGGATAGATTAAATAAAATAAGCATTGCTCTGAAACACTTACAGATTTAGCCTCTGGAGGCAGTGTTATCAAATTCGGTCAATGAACACCGATTTCGGCTAACGAAATATCAGCACACACTTGCCGATTTTTATGCGAGATCAGGCTGACATAACAACAAAAAGAACCGTGACTGGTCGTTTACATGTCTCAGTCGCTTCACATGCAAACAGGCAATTTTCTGTGCCCTCAAGAAACAAATCAGCCAAATGGGAAAATTTATCGGCCGATGCTGATAATTAAAAAAAAATCAGAATATCAGCAGAATTACCGGCCTTGGCGATATATCGGTCGACCACTACCTTCCACAAAAGTACTATTTACATGGAGCAGCAAACTCCACCCACAGGAATGACACTGGTAACACCAGCCCCACCACTAAAAGGAGTATATAGAAAACATTATAGATCAAATAACACACATATTTGTTCAAAAGAATTTATATAAGTGCTTTAAATAAAATACAAGCTTCACATTTCTGCTTTTAAACCAACTTTTCTGCTTAAATAAATCTGCTTTTAATGGACAAACTGGATGATTTAAAATTATTTTCTATGGTAATCAACATCATCTGTCAATTACCACAGAAAAACAGTTTGATCAGAAATATGAGCTTAATATTTTAAATCCAGAACATTCCTTAAAATATTCCCATCAGGAAAACTACGCAATGGTTCTAAAGTACTCCTTAAAATTTAAATATGAGGCCCTGTGATGGCTGCCAGTCCTCACAGATGTCATATTTCATGTCAGGCAGATGAAGGCATGTTTCTTCTAAAATGTCACAGTAAATTGTAGAGTCACAGATCATCAGAGTACAGTAATATGTGGAATACTGATTAGATGGTTTCGCCTTTGCTTGTGACATCAGATGGCAAAGAATGAAAAACCTTTGTCTCATTTCAGAAGAACCTGAAGGCTGTCATGACCCCATCTGTTTGAAGCTGTTACTATAGAGACCTCACAAATGTTATTACTTCAAATCTAACCAGATGACTTCAGTAGCCAAGACAATATTGTATGTTTTCCTTTAATAAATGACAATGTGACTATATTTGGAGCAAATATGTAAGGTAATGTACTACAGATGGCCTGTTATAAACTTTGACAGTCCTGTATCAACCTGAAGTTTTTTTTGTTTTTTTTTGCAACAATGACCAACTGAAAGTACATTATCCTGCTTAAACATGACTACTTACCAAATTTATAAGTAAATAATCAAAGGGACATGAAATATTGATATGAACAATTAGACCATTTATAATCATGCAACTGAACAATTGGAATCACGTGTAATAAACCAGCAATAAATCAGTGTTTTAATTTAGGGAAAAATACTAAGTTTTGTCGTTACTGACAGTATTTCGCGATTAGCTTGTTTTAGTGTCTTTAACTAAAAACAAAACAGGCCCAAAAGGAGCTCTGAGGTGAGTTGTGCCCGTGGTGTAGTCTTTACAGTCCTGCTGATCCCCAGGGGCTCGGGCTTTACTGACAGCTGCCTTGAGGCTAAAGCTGAGAGGAGACACTGACTGTGGAGGGTTTAAAATACAAGAAGAAAGAAAAAATCTATGTGCTGGAGCTTCCTGATTCATCCCCACTGAACCCGAGGGTATTACAGGAAGATCTTGAATCCAATCACGCTGCCTTTACCACGAGACCAGAGAAGACCACCGCAGACCGAGAGAGTACACAACAAAATCACAACAACAGAAGAGAATAACCATTTCAAACAGGGCTACAGAAACAATCATGGTTTGGGCCAAATAAATCAAAGAAGGTGTAACAACATAAGTGTAATTATTGTTTTGAATTTACATAAAAACATATTTTGATTTATTAAGATCTGTGTTCATTGCTGAATTAATATGAGCTAAAACTCACACACCATTGCACTTGTGTATATGGCTGTGTGACAATAAATGTGATTTGATTTGATTTGATTTGATTTTAAGACTGCTTGTCATTAGTGATAGGCTTATAGGCCTTATCAAAATCTTTCTAATATTTCCAATCATGCCAGTGCAGCTCCTATCTATTTGAATGGGGGAACACCAAAATCTCAAAAACAGTTGGTCAAGATTACGATCAAAGAGCATATTTTAAATCAGCAGTAAAATCTGAAAGAAACTGGTATCATAACCTGTGCTTCTTTACCTCATATTACGCTAAAAAACGCAATTTTCCCGGCTTGAATAGCTAATGAGCATGTGCGTTCTCAAGTTGATTGACAGGCGATGTCTGTCTCTAAAAGGTGACTGGCTCTTTTACCTGTAAGGCGGGACTTCCTTTCAACATCCGTTGACCGCTGGGTGCGAGCTCCTTGGTTGGGCGTTCCAATTTCTCCCATTCATTTTAATAGAAGTGTCCCATCTCTGCTAAATAGTCTCTGACCTTATTCAGAGTATCACTTAGGGCAGTGGTTCCCAAACTTTTCTAAACTACAGCACCCCTTTATGGAGTTTTTTTTTCACCATTTTATCACTGAAAAATAAATAAATGAACATATGCCATTGAAAACACTCCTTTATTTAAAATGTTTTATATTAATAATATTAACCAATTAAATAAAAACAATGTAGCCTTCAAGTTTTTCTTATTGCTTCAAGCTTTAAAGGTAAATATTCAAGAGCCAGTAATAAAATAGAGAACAAAGTAAGTAGTGCTTTAAGTTTTTCAGTAACAGCAGCAATTAAATATTAGTGTCAAGAGGCGGTTTATTCTCTGTACAGCTGCGTGATGTGTTGCCTATACATCTAGAGTTTCGCTTACTGCCCCCTGCTGAAAACAGGTGGTACTTTAAGCTTGAACTGAATTTTTTATATAATTAATCACACTGAATTAACACGTTAAATCAACAGCCCTAGTTATTCATACATTATACTGTACATTGAGGACACAGGACAATGGCTATCTTCCCGGATGAAGTATGTCCGCAATCTACTCACCTGCATACCTAAAGAACACACTTTATTACCGGCTGAGAAGTGCAACCTTCCTCGAATGCAGTGCATACTCTGACAGTACATGATTATGGACACAGCAACAGTCTCAGACTCATGCCAAATTTCCAATACTTTTTAGCTTCAAATCAAGGTTCTTCAATAGATTATTACTGCACAGTAGATCAAATAGATCTAATAATCTACTGTGTGATTATTAGATATACATACTGATTCAATGCAGTCAGAGTTTGACTGATAAGCAGACTGAAATTTATTTGGCTTACAGCTACTAAAGTTATCCAGCCAAGGACAGTGAGTGCCTTTCTCTTTTTATTGTCAGTATTGTTGTTTGATTAATATAACGGTCTATTAAGCTGCATTTACACATCGCACAGATAATATTTTATGAGATATAAGATTTTTGTCCTGTCTGCTAACACTCTTGTATATTAAAGGTTGTGTTTACATTAATAAGGCATCAAGAGGGGTATTTTGACCAAAAAGCACATTTGACTGTTCACGTGCCCAGCTACATTCACCACATGACATGAGCGCTCTATACAGCATGCACATATTCACCGATCAGCCACAAAATTAAAACCACCTGCCTAATATTGTGTAGATCCCCCTTGTGCCACCAAAACAGTGCCAACCCGCATCTCTGAATAGCATTCTGAGATGCTATTCTTCTCACCACAATTGTACAGAGTGGTTATCTGAGTTACCGTAGACTTTGTCAGTTCGAACCAGTCTGGCCATTCTCTGTTGACCTCTCTTATCAACAAGGCGTTTTCATCCACAGAACTGCCGCTCACTGGATGTTTTTTGTTTTTGGCACCATTTGGAGTAATTTCTAGAGACTGCTGTCAGTGAAAATCCCAGGAGATCAGCAGTTACAGAAATACTCAAACCAGCCCATCTGGCTCCAACAATCATCCATGCGATTATCTAATCAGCCAATCATGTGGCAGCAGTGCAGTGCATAACATCATGCAGATATGGGTCAGGAGCTTCAGTTAATGTTCACATCAACCATCAGAATGGGGAAGAAAATGTGTTCTCAGTGATTTCAACCGTGGCATGATTGTTGGTGCCAGACGGGCTGGTTTGAGTATTTCTGTAACTGCTGATCTCCTGGGATTTTCACGCACAACAGTCTCTAGAATTTACTCCGAATGGTGCCAAAAACAAAAAACAACCAGTGAGCGGCTGTTCTGTGGATGGAAACACCTTGTTGATGAGGTCAGAAGAGAATGGCCAGACTGGTTCGAACTGACAAAGTCTACGGTAACTCAGATAAATGCTCTGTACAATTGTGGTGAGAAGAATAGCATCTCAAAATGCTATTCTGAGATGCGGGTTGGCGCTGTTTTGGCGGCACAAGGAGGGCCTACACAATATTAGGCAGGTGTTTTTAATTTTGTGGCTGATCGGTGTATACACATGTGAGTGTTTGAAAGCAGGTGGCTGTAATCAAACAGCACGAACAACATTCATCTGGTTACAAAGGTTACAATGCTCAACAACTGCAAAAAGACTTGGCAAACAGAAACCTCTGATGCAACGAGTGATGACTAGACCATAATCACATGAAGCCATTACTGTAATCTCAATTAAAATGCAATTAATTGTGTAGCCTTATTTTCAAGAGATCCTGGGGAAACATGATGTTTGGAGTTGGAGATGGATCTTTGTTGCATTCTCAAATGAAGTGCAAGTGTTAACCTGCAAACTTGTTACAACTTAAGTTAATAATTGCTCTGCTGTAATGCATATTCAGAGAAATTAGCTTCTTATTATTCATTTTATGACAAAATAAAAACAACAATGAATGACGCTTGTGTTCTAGTAGAACACAAAAGGTTATTCCACTTTTTGCACAAATAACGTTGGGAAGAAAGGGAGGGGGAACAGAGACAGACAGGGCCGGAATTAGGAAAAGGGACGAGGCACGTGTGCAGGAGAAGAGGACGATAAGAAAGAGACAAAGAAGCAATTAAAGGAGAACAAAAAAGAGCGAGAAAGAGGATCAGGAGCTCGGCAGAAAGATAAAATGGGGGGGGGGTTATACAGCAGACAGCAGGGATGTGTGCTAGTAGAATAATTATAGAGCTGTAGATCAATAAGGTTTCCAGAGTGAAGTGCTGATGTTTGAGAGGATAATGGATACCAGCCCGCTTCCAGCACACTGCTGCTACTACACAGTCCACAATCAGGGGGCATTTTGGGGCCACAGAACTGCTAGACAATGCCAGCCACCTACCCTGGATCTCCAGTATCTCAATCACACATAACCTTATTAGACCATCATTTAAATCCATTACTTTATGACTGCAAAGACTGACTAATTGTGCTGAGCCCTGAGAGGCTACAGAACATCCACAAACCAAAACTGCAGCACTAAAGTGATGGAGAGATGCCAAGCAACTAACTTCTACAGGCTTAACAGTTTATTTTCCACCAGTGCATTGTGTTCAATTAATATTTTCTTTACAGCGGTTTAACAGGAAACAGCATTGGCAACCCATTAGACTTCCTTATTGTGACATATTTCCCAAAGAAACAAAATATTTTATGAGAAAATGTATGTAGAGTGGGACTTATTAGCAAGACTTGGATCATGAAATGAAGATCCATACCAGAATGGAGCCAGACCTGAATGCAAGTTTGCAGCTGATTGTGGAGGACAACTATACCTCCTTTTGAGGTGTTTTTTCACTGGGACATGGAGGATGAATGTCGAGTTCACCTTCAAGAGCATTAAGATACACCCTAATGGTTAACTCTCTTTTTCAAATCTATAGCAATTTGCTTTTATTGCCATAATCATTATTACATTAATGTTGACCAGCATTAAATTAGGTACTGAATGAACTAATGACAAATATTTTAGCTGCACTCCCTACTACAGTATCCCAAAGCAATACCTAAATTGCTATTCAGCTATTATTTAACATTTAATAAAAGCCCTCACCTAAGTGACATTAGCCTAAAAGGAAAGACGTTTCAGAGGAAGAGAAAGTGATTATATTTTGAAGATTACGAAAAAAACATTTTCTTTAACATGTAATAATGAATTGTGCACAACAGGACTAGTGATGCACCAATCCGATACCTGGATCGGCATCGGCGCCGATACTGAAGCTTTTAGACGGATCGGGTATCGGTCTGACGAGCCCAATCCAAATCCAATACTGAGTGTTAGTCATGTTCGTTACTGTCAAGCTCCAAAAATGACATAAAAGAACCATAAAAACACCATTAAAGCAGTTCTTATGTCTCATTTGCATTTTATTCAAAGCCACTTGAAGACGTGCGATAGCTCTGTGAATCACAAAAGGCTGTGCTTAATAAGTAAATATACAGTATGTGCAGCACCAGCGCATTAGTGAATGGTGCTGTTCTGTTGACACAAACGCACGCACAGGCTGGTGATGCACTCGTGGCTATGTTTAGCCTTCACAGCAGAGTGCAGTATTTGAGCGTTACTCAAGAATAGCATCTCAGATGTAGATACTCAATAGTTCGGTTCACTTATAATATGCATTTAGAATGGCACCGGAGGAGCATTTTACCAGAATTTGAATAAGAAGCGAATTAAACTACTGTGAACTTGCCTACAAACAGACACATACAGGACTTCCTGCAGAGTTTAGAATGTCAAAATAAAAGCGTGAGGGTTTAAAAATTGCACGATTTAAATATATTACTGTTGTATTAAAAATGTAAATTTCAAGTCAATAATAATAATATTAATAACAATTTATTATTATTATTATTATTATTATTATTATTATTATTGTCATCATCAGTATTTGTTTACAATTATAACTATATTTAAGTTGAATGGGTTCCAAAAAATAACTGAATGAATGAAAAGTGGACTGATGTCTTACAACTAAATTGAACAAAAAAGAGATCTGAATCCTTTGAAGTCCAGATACAAGTTGAAATTTTTTTTTGAAAAAAAAAGGCAAAAATAAAACACTGGTTTCTTTTCTACTGATGACTTATACTGGAATTACTGTTAATTTTGCTGCTACATTATCCAGTATACTAGTTAACAATAAAGTTTTTCTTAATAAGCTATACATTTATATTGAAATAATGTGTAGTTAAGAGGTTTGTGTTTCTTTACATATTAAAGAGTACACACAATTAGTTCCACACAATAAAGATATTCTAAACTGATTATGCAAAAAAAAAACAACAACACTGGTATCGGTTTGGGATTGATATCGGCCGATACTGAGATTTATGATATCGGAATCAGAAGAGAAAAAGTGGTATCGGTGCTTCCCTAAATAGGACCAAGAATACGTCCAGTATTAAAGTAAGAAGCGTACATACACAGCAGTGGACTTTGTGTATTTGTGACGGTTTTCAATTGACCTCCATTTGCACAAAAACTATTAAATATTTTAAACTTTTTATAATTTAAATTTTACTTTTTAACAATTTTCTATTGACAATTGACCACCAAATGACATTTTAAATTCTTTGAACTCTGACTGCTTAATTTTAAGAGTGATGAAAGTTCAGAATATTACCAAGCAATTTTATCTTTGTTCAGTCATAATTCTAGACAATTCACATTTCGAAATACTACATGAAAAAGCAATTATGTTAATTGAACAATGCAAAAACTCACTTTCACAATTATCCGTTCCTAATACATAACACAAAATGTGCTTTGTATAGAGTATGCATATTTCAGGTGCAGGTGCCTGATTTCTCTTTTAACCTAAGTTACAGTCTACCAGTGGAAGAATTCGACCCTTCCCGAGATTTCAATCTGATACATTGTGTTAAACATGTTCCTGTTAAAACATGGTCGTAGATAATGTCAATATGAATATAAACCCTATAGTTTCACTTCCCTGCATTTTCAGGATTGTCCCATCATGAAATGTCATGACGGCATGCCATGTAATAATGACTACTTCATATTTTTGAGAAGTTGTGGAAACATGGGAAAAAAAAAAAAAAAAACAGGGGAATTTAAGATTTATGCAGTTAATTTGTCATAAAAAAGTTTGTCATAAAAAGCACTATGCATCGGGTTATTCGTGTCTGGTCCCGAGAACACTACCATTTTTTTTTTTTTAAATCTCTTTTTCTAAGACAGAGAATCTTTAATTGACAACAAGAACAAACATGAAGGCTGTAGAAGTCAGAAGTGTAGATCTTGCCACATGTCAAGACGTTGAAAAAGAGTGGTCACAAGAGAGCGCATGGAGAAAAAGTGTGCGTAATAAGAGTGAGAGTGATAAAAAAGAAAAAGAGAAACAATTTCCACTAAAAACCACCAGCACTTCCTTGAACTCTTCATAAAGACAGAGAGAGAGAGAGAGAGAGAGAGAGAGAGAGAGAGAGAGAGAGAGAGAGAGAGAGAGATAGAGATAGAGAGAGAGAGTAAAAACGTGAGCATGTTCAGAGATGTGCTAGTACGAGCCAATGAATGTAAGGGTCATGTCAAATAAACAAAGCCAAAAAAACACTATCACACTTTGGTTGATTTTGAAGCGCCAACCACTCTACATGCTGCATGTCTCCTCGGCATGCCTTGTGAGATAATAAGAACACAAAAAGAGGATTTACTACACAGATTTTATTATTTTGGACAATATTTATGTTCATTTGATCCCAGGGAAAATATGAGTCAGTCAGAATATGACTCAAATGAAGGGCTATTCCATTTTACTTGTGTAATGAGGAAAGGTTTTTCTTTTTTCTTTTTTTTTTAGCTTTAAAAAAAAAAAAAAAAAAAAAAACAGTGATTAGAAAAAGATTTCAGCTAGAGTCTTTTCCTATTTATTCAGTGAGGTCATGCAACCCAAGGATGTTCCTATGTCCATCCTTATAGGACTGGCTCACTGACAGATGATCAACAAAGGCCACTATGAAGCAATGCTACAGTGGAAAACAAGATCACACCAAGGGGTGATACAATGAGAAATTTAATATTCTTTTCCATGATCTTTGGAAATGAGAGTTTAGTGTAGTATGAAAGCATAGTGTAGTATACTGTAACTTTCAAAAATGAAGCTGCAAACACAGCTTATTCCAAACGTCCACAAAATAACGATGTCAAATGAATACATTAACACAAGACTGCCCATGTTTATCCATAAACAACAACTATTGGGTCATCAGAAACTTGAGCTATCTAGTCATAGCGACTTAACAGTTTGTGTAGCACATTATGAACAAACTATCTGACAAACAAAAAGAGTTGATTCTCAAATCAACTGCAAAGTCTTTAAAGGTGCTAAAAATTCAGAAGAAAATTCAGGGTCAGGAAGAGGATGGAAAATGGTCATAAACTAAATTATGTCTGTTTTAGGTGGGGGAAAAAATGACTAACATTATACATTTTTATTATATTTACATTTATTATATGTCCGCTGTAATGTGTGGGTGGCAGAAGGGATACAAGCAATGCAAAAAAAAAAAAAAAAACTAACAAGTCCAAAGAAGAATGATGCTGGTGACATTTCCCCTTTCAAACGCCTGTAACGGGATCAATAGAGGAAAAGGAAGTGGTGTCAGAATTGTTTTAATCTGTTTTTCTGCATGTTATCCATTTTTGCTTCCTTCCCTCTATCCTTCCGCTCCTTTCACTGCTGTCTGTTCCATGACAGCACACAAGGAAAAGTTCCTCTATGACTCAAGGTCGATGAAGGATGTTAGTCAAGACAACCTATGAACTCGCATGACATTTTGCATTCTACATTTCATCTGCTGGTGGTTAATTTTGCTTACAGTTTGTATATGTACAAAGTGATTAATCTCTTATCCTACACAGATGAGCACAAAGGTGACCTATATTTCATTACCATGAACACAGAGTTGTGGTCTGTGTTTACAGAGGATGCACTTTACATGATTTTGATGGTATTTGAGAACTGTCTGATAGACCGCCACAGTCCCCAGTGCTCACTTAAACGGATTGCTTAGCCAAAAATTTAAATGTTCTTATCATTTACTCACCCTATCATGTTGGTTTATACCCATATAACTTACTTTCTTCCTTGGAACACAAAAGATGACGCAAGGCAGAATGCTAGTCTTAAGCTCAGTTACAGTGTACTTCAGTTACAATCCTGCGCACAGGATGTGTGACACAAATTTTATCATAAGCTGTGTGCCTGATCACTGAAAGCATGCGGCCTTACTTTTCAGAAGGCAACAGTTCAAAAAGGTAATGGGCAGGGTGAGTGCGGTCCAGAGTGATTTTTCCAGCCTTTTTCCTCACTCTGG
The DNA here is from genome assembly GCF_019703515.2 of Myxocyprinus asiaticus. Lineage (NCBI taxonomy): Eukaryota > Metazoa > Chordata > Actinopteri > Cypriniformes > Catostomidae > Myxocyprinus > Myxocyprinus asiaticus. The sequence continues at coordinate 52,259,130 of NC_059344.1, forward strand.
AAGAGTATAGTTCTTGAAGGAGGGGCAAGGGGCAACCAATAATCCTCTCAGCAGTCCGAACTGTCCTTTGTAGTCTTCTGATGTCTGATTTCATAGCTGAACCAAACCAGACAGTTATTGAAGTGCAAAGGACAGACTCAATGACTGCTGAGTAGAACTGTATCAGCAGCGCCTGTGACAGGTTGAATTTCCTCAACTGGCAATGTGAGTCTCACACTTCAGGTACTGTGAGATGGTAGTGCCCAGGAACCTGAATGACTCCACTGCTGCCACAGTGCTGTTTAGAATGGTGAGGGGGGGTCAGTGTTGGGGTGTTTCACCTATAGTCCACAATGATCTCCACCGTTTGAGCGTGTTCAGCTCAAGGTTGTTTTGACTGCACCAGACATCCAGCTGTTCAACCTCCCTTCTGTATGCAGACTTATCGTCATCTCAGATGAGGCCGATGACAGTGGTGTCGTCTGCAAACTTCAGGAGCTTGACAAAGGGGTCCTTGGTGATGCAGTCATTGGTGTAGAGGGAGAAGAGTAGTGGGGAGAGCACACATCCCTGGTGGGCACCAGTGCTGATTGTACAGGTGCTAGAAGTGAGTTTCCCCTGTCTCACAAGCTGCTGCCTATCTGTCAGAAAGCTGGTAATCCACTGACAGATAGACATGGGAACAGAGAGTTGGTGTAATTTATTCTGTAGTAAAGCTGGGATGATGGTGTTGAAAAGCTAAACTGAAGTCCACAAAAAGGACCCTTGCATATGTCCCTGGTCTGTCCAGATGTTGCAGGATATAATGCAACCCCATGTTGACTGCATCATCCACAGACCTGTTTGCTCGATAAGCAAATTGAAGGGGTTCTAGAAAGGGTCCAGTGATGTTCTTCAGGTGGGCCAACACCAGTCTCTCAAATGATTTCATGATCACAGACGTCAGGGCGACAGGTCTGTAGTCATTAAGTCCTGTGATTTTTGGTTTCTTTGGGACAGGAATAACGATTGAGTATTTGAAACAGCATGGGACTTCACACAGCTCCAGAAGATCTGTGTCAAGATGGGGGCCAGCTGGTTAGCACAGGATTGAAGACACGCTGGTGAGATGCCATCTGGGCCTGAAGCTTTCCTCGTCTTTTGTTTCTGAAAGACCCGGCTCACATCATCTTCACAGATCTTAAGTGCAGGTTGAGTAGCAGAAGGGGGGAGGAGGGGGGTTGCAGGAGGTGTTGGTGTTTGTGTGAAGTGAAGGTCAGAGCAGGTGTGGGGTGTGATATTGGGCCTTTCAAATCTGCAGTAGAACACATTCGTCAGCCAGTTGTTGGTCCACCACAGGGTTGGGGGTAGAAGTCCTGTAATTTGTGAGTTGTTTCATGCCACTCCACACTGATGCAGGGTCGTTAGCTGAAAACTTGTAGGTAATTTGAAAGCGAAGAGCGCGAGATCTTGCTGATGAGTCGGCTGTCATCACTGCTGGTATTGCCATTGAGAAAGAGATCCTTATGGATTTAAAAACACAAGATGTTCTGCATGATCATGCGAGTGATTAATTAAACAGGAAAAGAGGACTGAAAATCAGTCCTCTTTTCCTGTTTAATTAATCACTCGCATGATCATGCAGAACATCTTGTGTTTTTAAATCCATAAGGATCTCCAATTTGCTTTACCATAAAGATTACCAATTTGCTTTGGTAAATGCTTTTGTATTGTTATAGCAACATCAGGAGTTTTCGAAGTGTAAATTAGGCTGCTTGAGCATTCAGTGTTGGATCAAGTTTTAAAAAATAACCGTGTACCCTGACAAAACAAATTATTGCAAGCAAAATTTAAATTGTAAATATTATTAGAGAGCTTTTTTTTTGGTATTAGACCTCCTTGGTTCTGGCTTTCATGCATGGATGTGTTTTCAAAATGTCAGTTGGTATTATTAGTTGACTGCCACGTAATATATGATGGGCATACGGCGTCTTATTCATTGTGAAACTGTGTTTTCTTAATGGCATGAATCGCACTGAAGGCCTAGACTTAAAATGCACATTTGAAGGACCGCGGTTCAAGACCAGCCATGAACTCAAGCTGACATATGACACGACAGAGTCTTACATGCAACAGGAAATGACGTGGTTGCTTAAGAAAATTTTATTTTCATTTCACTTCTGCATTTTAAAACACTACAGGTTAAGTTTAGGCGTTGATTAGATAAGGATGTCTTTTTTAATGTCTCATTTATATTTGAAAACACTATTGGTTATGTTCAGGCAAAAGTTTTAGGTTAGGGAGGTATGTTTTTAAAAAAAATATTCACCTTATAATCTTGTCTGCATATGACACCATTTCTCTGGCTTTTGGTGCCCCCCACTGGACATTTCACTGGAAACCTGCAGCCAAACGTGTAATACAGAACATAAATTTTGAATAGCAAAAATGTTGTCATGGTCACATAAATTTCATGAGACCATGCTGGACGCTAAGCATTCGTGTCAAAACCAAAGTATACTTTGGGTTTTAGTGCAAATAATTTCAGGCGCATGAACATTCTGCACAGTTAGAAAATCGGATTGCATGCATTCAGTGCTCAAGCACTCTGCTGATGATGAAATTTGTGTCACGCATCCTGTACACAAACACCAAGCTTCTGACCGAAGTATACTTTGGGCTTTAGTCACCATTCATTCCATTGCATCTTTTTTTCCTTTAAATTAATGTGTGACTGAGGTTGTTAGTCCCTAACATTCCCTAACAGAAAGCCATACAGGTTTGGAACGACATGAGGGTGAGTAAATAACAGAATTTTCCTTTTTGAGTGAACTATCCCTTTAAATGTATCCTGAGGTCATTAGCCCTGCAAAACTCCCAAAGAGAGGTGCTGACGAGCTAAGTGTCTTTATGAAGTAGTAAAAGATGAAGTATTGCCACCCTCTTTTCCAAAAGGAAGTGTGAATGATGTAATGGTTTCATCAGCCAGAGCAGCAGGGAGGGTTTTTCTTACATCAATATGGAGTACATCAGTCCTCAGTGGGGATTTTAATTTAGACACTGCAGGCGGCCACACATTTCAATGCAACAGAATGGATGTGCCTGGAGCTACAGTATATTTTCAGACAAGGAAAATTAGCATTGACCACTAGCACTAATACAAAAAAGGACACATTTTGAATGATCGGAACTGCGTTTTTGAAAGAAGGCTTTTGGGTCAGCTGACGGAACTGCCCCTTGGCCTATTGGGCCTTGCCGATACATATTACGTTAATTGATTATGGACATATATAAAACTCAACATTAAATGAATTTTTTTTTTTTTTTTAAAGTCTGAAAACACAAACAAAAGCATGTTGCTAAAAATAAAATTGATACATTTTTAGTGTGGCGGCCAACTATTGGTCTAAGCGGGCCAGCGGGAAAAAAAAATATTTTGAGACTTGATGAATTTATTCTCTCTCTTTTTTCCAAACGGCCTGGGAAAAGCAAATGTATAAGCCATTAAATGTGAAAATCCCAAAAATCTGTGCATCATTCAACTCCAAAGTGCTGCCTAATGACTAGAGAGAAAAAAATTAAAGATGAAGCTATGCAAAGGAAATGTCTTTAGTGTTTTTGTGGACTTCCCCAGACAGTCCCATGACAGCATGAATGACAGCTGAGCATTTTTCCCCTTCTCTCTGACAAACCACAAGCCGCAGTGACAGTAACGGGAACTGAGAATCCTTGACCAACTGAAATCAGACGGGGGAATATGTAAAGCCTGAAGCAACAAATGCACACCAACACGAACAGCAAACAACCTTAAAATGCCTCTGACACAGTATCATTAACAGCAGACTACATAGCGGATTGTCCTAATAAAACAGTGTTTCTCAACTGGTGGGTTGCAGCCAAAATATGGATTACAGGTCTGTTCTGATTTGGTCGTGGGCAGCAGCTAAAAAACAATGCTAAATGCAAATAGTAGAATGCAACTAACCATGGAGTGGTGGTGGTGTAGTGGGCTAAAGCAAATAACTGGTAATCAGAAGGTTGCTGGTTCAATCCCCACGCCACCACAATTGTGTCCTTGAGCAAGACACTTAACTCCAGGTTGCTCCAGGGGGATTGTCCCTGTAATAAGTGCACTGTAAGTCGCTTTGGATAAAAGCGTCTGCCAAATGCGTAAATGTAAACCATATAATCGTCCATAAGAATAACCTAATGAATAGGTTTATAAACTTTTGAAATGGAGGTTCAAATGCTTTCCCTATGTCTTTTGTTGTTCACATCAATAATTCTGCATATAATTAGGCCTATGTAGTTCATTGCAATACTAACAAATTTCAAAGTTTCGTTTCCAAGGGCATTTTTGTTTAGTTTTTTACTCTTTATGTCTAATGTAAAACCTGGGTCCTGAAGAAAAACCAGTTGAGAACTACCATTATAAAACATGATTTTTTTCTAAAATGAATGTTGAAAGCAGATTTTGTCACAGGCAACAGTTACTGTAGAAAAAAAAAATCTTCTTACGCACACCTTCAAAGAAACAATCATGCACGTTTGCATTGTCAGATTCTGGAGGCACTTTTTACAAGCATCACACTAACAGCCCAACAATACTGAGAAATGCTATAAAAATGAAAACTGCTATATTTTTTATAAATGTATAAGTTTACTAGAGGCATTTAATTTCTCAGTTTTATTTCACTTTTCAGTTTTATTTTACCACTTTGTGACAATCTATTTTACTGGCTAACTGCACTCAACTCACGAACACACATGTAAAAGAAGCGACCAAGATGAACGTGCTCCAGCAATCACATTTTAATTTAAAATATGATGTTAAAACCATGTTTCTCAAGAGCATTTGCCTGGATTTCACCTCTTCCCCATTTTCCTATGAACATATATCAATCTACATCAGCATTTTCTACAAATATAAATAGGGCTACTCGTTGCACAATAGCTTTTGTCTCTTCACACATATTTCTCAACACAACTTTGGTCAAATGTGAGCGGCAGGGTAACTTAGAGGGGGGCCGCACATCGGACACGTCTAGTGGATGACATGGCGCGATCTAAAATTCAAAACAATTAATTTCTATGAAGGTACGCACAGCTGTGACTCCAGAGGAAGCTAAACAGAGCACAACTGCAGTTTTCCATTTAATTCAACCCAAATCATTATCAAATGACATAGATTAATTACTCTAGCCATCACTGGATGATATATTGTATCTTCAGTAAAAGTTATATCACACCCTTGTGGTCTCACAAAGCTATTACGCCAGACTAAATTAAACAAAACACCAACTGACAGTGAATTGGAAAGCACATAAATTAGCTTCTAATGTAAACGTTAATATATGCTACTGTTAATATATCAATGCCTCAAAGTATCAAGAATATAACGTGTCGATCATTAATCGATGTATTGATATTTTATGACATTCCTAATACAGATCAGTGATAAATAACATATACTGGTCGACCAGTACACAGACAAATACTTAGTATTCCCAAAAAAGCATGAGATCAGTTTGGGGTCTGAATGATGCATCCATGGCGCACTTCAAAAAACAGAGGGGAAAAATTAAATAGAAATTAACATCCCAAAAAAGAAAAGGAGTCCAGCATATGACTGATAAGAGAGTGTAAAAGTGTCTCACTATCTTGCAATCATCTCCCTAAAGTAACAACCACCAGCAATTGCACAACAGTATAGCCTCAGGACCGCAGGCTTTGACGTCATCAAAAACAGACAGGAGAGGATTTAAAATGAAGATACATTTCAGTGCCTTTGGCGTTCTCTAACTGAGCTTTGCACTTTTACCATTACTTTATGCTGTGTATGCATGCACATAACTCAGTAAAATATTGCTATGTCGGGCTGCTCAAACAAAAAGAGCAATGTTATGAAAGTGCCACAGTGCCAGTGATTTCACTTATCAGCAAGTCAACCTACATACTTATTAGGCTTACTTCTAGAAAGTATTTATTTAGCAGAAAAAAAAATGCACCCTTCACCTTTAACACAATGGACTTCTTTCTTTCTGAAAAGCTTACAACCACTAACCTAACCACAGTGATTCATCTTTTTCATTTAATTTATTCTATGTGTGGGTGTGTAAGTGTGTGTCTCCTGTCTACACTGATGTGCCTGCAAGGCAGACAGATAGATTTCTGAGATCTGAACCCCGCGACTACATTTACAGTGTCTGCTTATTAAGAAATCCCATCTTCCTGAAGTAACAGTAACAATAGTCACACCACACCACTGAACAACCTCAGTGTGCCGACAGGACCAGAGGCAAACAACCTTATCTATAGAGCTCTGACACACAATATTATAACCAAAGCAGTTGCTGTGCCATAATGTGCAAATGAAATCAAAAACCTGGCAATAAATTAAAAGTTAACATCCAATCCCATCTCATTGTAATTCAATTGAACAAGTATTCCAGATTTTTTTGATGCTGCATGCTCAATTACCTATTACTAGGGCTGAAGCATTATGCCAGTGGTGTACCACAGTCCAAAGGCAAACCATTAGTCCCAATCAGCACCGCGTGTTCTGAATCATATCCATTCAGTGTCTGTGAGTTGCTATGCCCATTCCTACTAAGGGTGCTTCCTCTATGAAGATCAGCTTCCAGCCTGTTAGAACATATGGATTAATTTTCCCGTTTCAAGCGGCACCACCCATTACTTCATTTAGAATTAATGTACTGTTAAGTGAGTCAGCCATGGGCTTGCAGTTAGTTAACGCTCAATTGAGGCTTTGATTTCCTTTCTACCAAAATACAAGTCATACATGATAAAGAGAACTGAAAGATATTAACTAGTAGAAGTCCTCTGCATCAAGATAGCAGCTACCTCAAATGACAAAGTTACATTGACTTTTGACTGCAGGTAACAGAGAGCCGAGGGCATTTCTAAATTAATTAGTGTCTTCTTCAAATAGTAAAATACATGGCTGCAAGATTATGACAAAAATCACAACTGTCCATAATGGGCTATCCCGTGATTTCGTAAATTACTTTGTCTAGGGCAACAAAAAGCCATATTCTCTGGGGGTGGGGGAAACATTTATTCTGTTACAAATTGTGATTCTTGAGACAAATGATTTTTAAATGGTCTCCCTGGTGAAAAATCAATTTAGTCTCTTTAATTCTTTAAGTTTAGTCCTTTAATGCACTGCTGCTACAGCCATTAAAGCACCACTTGTGTACAAACTCATCGTATTCAACAATACATTTTAAGACAGTCACTGTCGGATATCAAATCCATGTGAGAAATGTTACTGTTATTATACATTATCCACATGTTTATTTGCAAGGCATTCTGGGAAGTATTTTTCAGGAGTCATTCTGCAGATTCTGTCTGACACTGCCTAAATAATACGTAGTAAAAAAAGGCTCATCAAGCATTATATTAATTATATTGCAAGCTAGAAGTGCCTCTAGCAAATCCAAAATAATTACAAATTATTACTGTCGATGCTTTTCCCTTCAGAGCTTTTCAGATGTTTCTTCATCATTCATATTCATGTGCCACCATGAACAGATGAAACCAGACAGATTTTCGCTAATGATGGGGTCTATAGATTAATTTAACCACCTCTGATTTGCCACTGCATTCAAGCCCTCTTGATCACATGGGAAGTTTGCATGTTGTTTCAGAGAGTTCCTGTACCCTAGGATCGGCCGCATTATGCCAGCTCACCGGGTAAAAGCACTATCTCCTATCAGACATGTTTGCATCAGATCCAGCAGGTTTACCTTCCCCTGTGGGGCGAAAGCAGTGTGGGGTACCCAGTTTCAGGTCCCATATTGAAACCAGGATGTAATCACGTTCGCATAATCAGTGATGAGCGAGATTTAGAGCTTGAATTGTTATCTCGAACTTTACATTTTTACTCCTCTGATGGTTAGGTTTAGTTTTGGGGTTTATAAAATATGAATTCCTCTTTTACAGCCTGTACAGCTGAAAATAACTCGCACCACCACACGCTCCATCCTCTGTTCTAATGTAATAAATGTTAATATATTATTATGTTAATATATCGATGCCTAAAAAAACGTATCAAGAAAATGACGTGTCGATCAATAATTGATGTACCAATATTTTATGACATTCCTAATACAGATCAGCATTGGTCACTGATAAAAACATATACTGGTCGACCAGTACGCAGACAAATACAGATCTTATCCCAAAAAAGGCATAAGATCAGTTTGAGGTCTGAATGATGCGTCCATGATGCACTTCAAAAGAACAGAGGGGAAAAAACAAAATAGACATAAACATCCCAAAAAAGAAAAGGAGTCCAGCATATGACTTATAAGAGAGTGTAAAAGTGTCTCACTATCTTGCAATCATCTCCCTAAAGTAACAACCACCAGCAATTGCTCAACAGTATAGCCTCAGTGCCACAGGCTTTGACATCTTCAAAAACAGACAGGAGAGGATTTAAAGTGAAGATACCATTTCAACAGCTTTGGCAATCTCTAACTGAGCTTTGCACTTTTACCATTACTTTATGCTGTGTATGGATGCGCATAGCTCATTAAAATATTGCTATGTCAGGCCGTTTAAATAGGGCTGGGTGATAAAACGATCTTGGTATTTAATGCGATAGTAAAAGCATGATATCGATGATAAGCTTTTGAGTAATTTTCAATATTTAGCCAATGTTCTACATCTAGACGATCAGGTGTGTCGCTAAAAATGCAAGCAGTCTGGCTTTCTCAGACTGTGTGAAGATGCTAATATTAGCTGCCTTGTTAGATAAGGCTACGCTGGTCAACGCGGTCCAGAACCCGGGTTGATTCCATCTGAACCGCAAGACTTCATAACAGTTGCGACTCACCGACAAGCACTATCTCCTATCAGACATGTTTGCATCGACTCCAGCATGTTTACCTTCCCCTGCGGGGTGAAAGGAAGTGTGTTGTGTCAGCAACGTGGGATACCTGGGAACAGATCCCATGCTGAAACCAGGAAGTGATCACATTTGCATAATCAGTGATGAGCGAGATTTAGAGCTTGCATTTTTATCTCGAACATTACATTTTTACTCCACTGACGGTTAGGTTTAGTTTTGGGGTTTGGGTCAGGGGTACAGTTTATAAAATATGCATTTCTCTTTTGCAGCCTGTACAATTGAAAACAACTCACACTACCACTCGCTCAATTACACTTGGAACATGGAACTCACATGTGCTCACATGTCCAACACTTAAAACTTTCGTCACTGGGGGAAGTGTTGCACATTTTGGTAAGCACAGACCAATTTAGCTAAAGAAAATCAACCTACTGATTCTTAAACTGTAAGTTGTCCTGTGGCAGACAGGTCTGGCTTAACTACAACCAGGTTTTGAGAAAACTGCAGTAACCACAAAATCCACACTAAAATCAAGTAACTGTTTTGTTGGTGTAGTCACTGTTGTTACAGCCTATGTATAGCAGTATTGTTGTCATAAAAAATGATAAACACTGACTTCATTTCTTTTATTAACAATGCATCCCTTTACATTCAGTATGAACGAACTGTGAACAAAACATGGAATATCCATAAAATTAAATAAACAGTTCTCTATCTAAACACAGTTTAGTAATCACAATCCTTCAGTTTCTTTCTTTAGAACCTTTTAGCAAAGAAATGGCTTTAAAGCATCTCCTATTCACTTTTCCACCTGTTTGCTCTGTGATTAGAAGTCTGACCTGCTTGAAACTTATCTGATGAGTCGTCAGATGTGTGCACTGTCCCGATGAGCGAAAGACCGGCAATGAGCAACAGCCAAAAAAAATATAGAGAAAGCAGGAGTGAAAGGAACTGGGAAGCAGGAGACAAAAAATAATTAGAAAATACAAACATTGCTGACTTCTCCCGAACCGCTGTCTCATCATTTTTCAAAAAGAGACTTCAGTCAAGGACAAAAGGTTGTGTACTGGTTGAAAGGTTGATACTGATCGCACACTACACAGACTGCGATAAGCCATTTAGTGTGCGCTTGGCGTCAGTGTATGTATGTGCATTTCTTCCATGTCACTCTGTCTCTAACGCACTGCCGCGGTTTTAATTGAAATTAGAATCGATTCAGAATTGTTGAGAATCGATCCAGAATCATTGTAGAAAGAAACGCGATGCATCGGTGAATCGATTTTTTTCTCCCACCCCTAGTAAAAAGAACATTTTGACACAACAGGAGTAGAATTAAATGGAATGCTGAAATCAATACTTTTCAAGATTAAATAATTGCAGAAACCGTAATTGTAATCTTGATTATTCATTTGATCAGTTGTGCTACTCTTGTACAAATACAACAAGGATTCTGAAAAGCTCCAGTGGTGTGGCATCGCAGTGAAGGGAGAGGCCTGAGCTGTGCCAAACTTATCGGCCCAGAAGCCAACCATCAAATTAGTGAGGATACTAGACTCTGCAGAAACATTCTCACAACCTTCCCTGTTTGCCAAGCCTCGAGGAAATCTGGATTGCACAAATAAAGAGAAAGAACTGCAGAAGAAATCCAAGACTAAACGAGTGAGACAGTAAATGACAGAAAAGGGGAAGGGCGTATAAAAGGGATAACAGTGGTAAAATTGAATGACTGAGCCAAAGCCGGCCATATGCTTTCCTTTAAGCACACCATATGTACAGGAATAAAGTGCCTTTTTTATACTGGACCTGTACACATGGTTAATTCTATTTTGACTGGGCAAGTCTGGCTCACAGAGGGAAACAGGGTTTCCTGCACAGCTTTTCAGAATTTAGAGCAACCAGGCAAAACATTTTTTTGTGTTTAATAAAAACAGTACTGTTTTAGAAGTAGTAAGGACCAATTATTGGGGTGAAACTGTATAATATCAATTTGACAGCGCTTGTGGGCGATCTGTCCTCTGTTTGAAAGAATCCTGAGCTCACTTTTTTGAGATTGCAGCTGTTCTGAGAGAAAGAATGTCTGAAACTGTCACACTAATTGATAAATATCCTCACTGCATCACTCCTGTCAAAACTTCAAGATGTTACATAATAAAAATAATGCCGGTTTTGCCTTGCACTACCGCAATTGAGATCAAATCATACACAGGGCCCTATTTTAAGAGAAGGGTGCTATTGAGATGTGGCCCTAATGCCTGCCCTTAAATGCCCCTGCCAATAGCACCAGGGAGAGGCATTTTGGAAGAGGGACAGAGGAGGGCAGCTCTGGTTTGGTTGTTGGGTTGGGCTGAGTTGGGTTGCCTCGGGCAAGGCGCATATGGTTGAGCTCTCAACGGCAGCTTTTTCTTTGACATGAGGATATTTTAATGACAGGGAAAGAGTCAAAGAAAACTTTCGCCCTTTCTCTTGTTCTGACCACTTCCAAGATCAAGCAGAGTCCGTAGAAGCTCCATATGGGTCTTTCTGGAGAGCCGTTTTGCAGTTGGCAGTTCGCCTAAAACAATCGTTCAAGCTTATGCGCACACATATACACATTCATCTCTGCATGAGTACACTTTTGGTTCATCCTAGACACAGTAGAAGGAAAAAAACAACATCCCCTTAAATGTCTGGCAGAGTAGGCAAAGAGTCTTGTTTGCCTCATGCTGTAACCAGAGCTAAACCACACAAGGGAGAAGAATGACTTTGACGTCCTATTGGTATTGGGCCACTTTTCACTAGGCACACAGTGCAGGTTCTTTGACTGGCAGTTTTATGCTGGTGTTTACATCCAGGAAGTGAGCCTTTCTTGGTTCTATTATGGAATAATCTCGATCCAGCACCACCTTTCATCAACACCATATAATGTACTCATCACTTAGAGGAAGCTTTTCAGCCAAAGCAATGTCAAGTACGCTAACTGCAGGCACCTGAACCCCTTGGAGGTTAAGTGCCTACCTCCAAGATACAAATAAATTACAGGCCCTAAAAAGCTTTCTAATAGACATGTTTCCTTAACCTAGGACTGAACTCGCAACTTTTGTATTCACACTCCTGATCATTAATCACTGGGCGAAAAGTTTCCCTTTTAAAACATGGTAAAATCTAAGTGCCAATTCTTCAGCATAAAATAATTTGTGTGGATTTTGACCAGTGGAAAGTGGAGAAGATTAAGAACAGAAGACATGAAATTAAAATAAGTCTGCCTCTGTAACTAAGAGACCAATCCAAATTTGAAATCTTTGTTCTTTCCAGCACTGTCTCAAATTGAGTCATAATAATTAGTACGAGATGGTGAAATCATGTTTAATCATATGAGTTGGCTCATTCAAAGATGTATGAATTTTACTCCCATTGAGAAAAATAAACAAGCCAACAAACAATGTTATAACGATTTCTCCTAAGTTTAACCATTAACCCAAACCCTTAACCGTGATTTAAATAGGAAAAAAACTTTTGTGTACCATGGAAGAAACACAACATAAGGGCTTGTAGATGAGGAAAGCATATTACCGGTCATATACATCAGTTTTTCGTATGTGGCCGATCCGGCGGTACTGAAACTTTAAGAAAAAATATGCCAATTTCCTGTGTGATCATGTTGAAATTTGATGATTGTATTGTATCGATTTGAAATTCAGTTTGTTGACTGGTTGGTCTCTATGAGTATAAAAGTCATACCTTTTTGTACGAGCGAAGTCGTACAATATCTTAGGATGTCAGCATCTCATATTAATTATTACGGGTTGTCATGAGACTGTTGGTTTTTGTCATTACCTTGCGCCATGAGGGTTGTTTTAAGATGGTATATCACAGTAAAAAGAAGTTAAACTTTCAAAAAATAACTAAAAACCTTTTTATTCTGTTCCATTCCACTGTGCTTGGTTGTTTTGAACACGTGAGAACACGTTGTGCATGGACAGCATATGATTGTTCAGCGTCATGTCTAGGGCCTAAACCCTGACCCTTATTGTTTTATAAATAAAGTATATATAGCTCTTGTAGATCTTTTTAGGCGTGCAATTGAATTATTTAAAAGAACAATAATTACATCTACAACAATTACAATAATTACAATTAATTACAATCACATTTAATTACCTTATTACCTTGTAATTTCTTTATTCCACTACTACAAAGATCTTCTCTTTCGGTCAGAAGTATAGTCTACTACGGCTACTAATAGAGTCAAGGTCTGTGGAGCACAGCTAGACCAGCATCTCTTTTGTACAAAGACATCTATTAGGTTGCTGCTAAGCACTGTTCCTCAGGGAGTCGACTGCACAGGAACAACACACATTAAGGTCTGCATGACCTTGCGAAAGTCAAATGGGCAAAAGGAAATGCATTGTACTTACTGTAAGTTCAAGAGGTCATACTCATTTTAGACGGCTGCTTCCAGGAGCCACCTATCCGTTAAAAGACATTGCTCGGATAGACGTGACGCCATGCGAGAAGCAGATGTGTGAATCACGAGCTCTGCGCACTTGCTAGTTTTTAAATTATTTTCATGTTATAACCAGTGAGATTCGATACACCCAGTTACATATTTGCACTTTGAGGCAATCATGGCAAAGAAGTCAAAATCCTCAGACTCTGGAGACATTAAAAGACACTTACGTGTTCAAGCTGAGACCTCTGATGGGCCTGCGAGCCGGGGACTCGAGTTGGAAAGCACGTCAGGAGAAGATAATCAGCGTCAACTGTCCAACATCTCGGTGATGCTGATGAAGGTTGTTGCTGACTTGGAGGATCTCGCTGTAATACGTCGATCGATTATGGCAATGGAAGCAAAGTTCTTTGAGTTGGTCACAAGAGTGACAGATGTTGAAAGAAGAATCAATTATCTGGAGTCTTCGGAAAGGGAATTATCCGCTAATCCGTCCACGTCCAAAACAGACTTGGAATGCATTTTGGAAAAACTTGAATATCTTGAAAATATGAGCCGAAGGAACAATATACAAATTGTTGGAATTCCTGAGCATGAAGAGGGCAGAGATATGGTGAAACTCCTGGACGAGCTCTTCCCAAGTCTGCTCGACATAACAGGCCATAAACTGGAAATCGAACGAGCTCACAGAGTCCTGGCTCGCAGCTCTGCTGAGGGAGACAGGCCCAAATCAATTCTGGCCAAATTTCTGAGATCATCCGATAAAGATTTCATGTTGCGCCAGGCGAGGACCAAAGGAAAACTTTATTGGAAGAATCACAATATTTTCTTGTTCCCGGATTTTTACATCAACAGAAGATCGCTTTTGCACTGATGTTTCCGGCCAAACTGAGAATAGACACCAAGGATGGCAGCAAAGTATTTTTATGCCCCAAAAAGGCACTGGCCTTCATACAATCTATGGGGGAGTAAACCATCGGGCTTTTCCTATGTGAGTGGACTGACTCGCTGTTTAGTGTCTTAACTGTTTAAGGAAGGTGGGCGCCATTTTTTGTTTCTTTTTGCGTTGGCTCCGCCTAGCGGCTGGAGTTTGTTTTTGTGGCATGACATTCCAAGAAACTTTAGCACTGACAGAAGATAGTTTTTAGTTCCTGGCCATACTGAGAATGCACACTATGGATGACAGCAAAATATCTACATGCTCACATAAAGGATGTCTTTTATAAAGTTGACGGACTGAGTAAGTCATGGTGTATTTTTTTTACACGGCCTGCGAGTGAATTTGACTTGCTCAATACACACTTGATCATCTGAGGAACCGGGATGCCATTTTTGGTTTTTTTCTAACTGGTTCCGCCTAGCGGCTGGAGTTTGTTTTGTGGAATAACACTGCTTCAGGACAGTGTTGTGGATGAATCTGTTCGTTCTTTGTGCTTATGCCTCCTGTTGGCCGGAGTTTGTTTTTGTGGAGTATTTTTAAGGGACATTGGAATGATTACCTCATCTGCTGCACTCATAACAGCTGGCTCACTGAACAATTGTTTGTCTGTCTGAGGAAACTGAATGGCTTTATATCGGCTGGAATTTGTTTTGTGAAGGAACACACCTCAAGACAGTTCTGTGAATGAATCTACACATTCTTTGTGTTTATTCTGCCTGTTGGCTGGGGCCTGTTTTACAAAGTATTTTCTGTTATGTAATTTTGCCTCAAATTTGTGTAGAAACCCCAGGCTTGAGCAATCCGACGGCAAAGTTGTCGCGGGGGTTCTCACATGCGTACATGGACCTTCTGAGTTTAGAGGGATTAACGCCGGTTGGTGCTGTCGGTTAATGTGCACGTTTTTCTTTTTTCTGTTTGTTTTGTTCAGGGGGAAGTTCGGGGTTTGATTGTTGCATTAATGGGGAATGTGGTCTGTGTAATCTTGCTTTTGACACACAATTTTTTATTATATCAATATGTCAAATGTTAATGTGAATGGATTCTCTCCCTCTACATGGAATGTGAATGGGTTGGGGCACCCCATAAAAAGAAGGAAGGCTATCTCTTTTCTTAAGCATAAGAAATATGATATAGTCTTTCTTTAAGAACCTGCTTTCAGCAGGAAGCTGAAAAATTTGGGAAGATATGGGGTGGGCATGTTTTCTTTTGTGCTGGCTCGAGTAAGAGTAGGGGAGTCATTACATTGATAAGTAAACAAATTTCTCAAACAGATTAATGATAAATTAGGAAGAGTCATTATTGTTTTAGCAGACATTCGGGGGCAAAGATTGATTTTGGCTAATATTTACGCACCTAACGTTGATGATCAGGGCTTTTTTATAGATCTTGAAGGGATGTTGCAAGGCGCTGGCACCTCTCATGATATAATATTGGGAGCAGACTTTCATTTATTGATGGACTCAGTCCTTGATCATAGTGAAGCAAAAGTGTGTAAGCCCTCTAGAGCAACACTGACGCATCACAGGATGTGTAAAAATCTTGGTCTTGTAGATATTTGGTGACTTTTGAACCCATCTGGTAGGTACTATACATTTTATTCATCAGTCCATAAGATTTATTCTAGAATAGATTTTTTTTTTTATATCTAAGTCACTCATTTCATCTGTTGTTGATTGCTCAATTGGAAACATTTTAGTCTCAGATCATGTCCTGGTGAGCTTGGAGGTGTTGCCACACATAGAGAAAAATAAATCATATAGTTGGTGCTTTAATGTATCCCTTTTACAAAATCCTGATTTCCAACAAATGTTAAAGACTGAAATCAATGTTTACATGGAGACCAACTGGTCCTCAGTATCCTCTGTGGGCATGGATTGGGTGGCACTTAAGGCTGTTCTTAGGGGTCAGATCATACAGTATGCCTCATTCATCAAAAAATCTAAAGCATGAGAACTTGTGGAGTTGTAAGGGAATATTAAAAGTGCAAAAGCAGAGCTGAAGCACCGAATGTCGTCTGATGGCCTCAGAGAATTGACTGAAATATAGATATATTACTATTTTGTCACGGAAGGTGGAGTTCTGGTTATTCAGGGCAAGACAGTCATACTTTGAGTCGGGGGACAAAGCAGGGAAGCTTTTGGCTAGACATATAAAGCAGAGAGATTCTTTTTCTACCATTCCCTCAGTAAAATCTGGTGGTGGTGAAATTTTTACCTCGGCCATTGATATTAAGAATGCTTTTAAAGAATTCTATCTTGATCTCTATAGTTCCACGTCTTCTACTGATGAAGATATTAGAAACTTTGTGGAACCATTAGAACTCCCTAAATTGACGACTGAGCAAAAAATTTCTCTTGATTCCGAGATAACCTTGGAGGAGCTTGATGAGGTAATTAAGGCCCTGCCTACAGGCAAGGCTCCCGGGCCAGACTCTTTGCCACTGAATTTTTTAGATCTTATGCTACAGAATTGGCTCCACTTTTGTTAGAAGTTTATACAGAATCATTAAAGAATAGAAAGCTTCCCCCAACCATGACACAAGCCCGGATCAGTCTGATTCTTAAAAAGGACAAAGATCAAAGCGAATGTAAGAGTTACCGTCCAATTTCCCTGATCCAGCTAGATGTAAAAATTTTGGCAAACATTTTGGCTAACCGATTAAGTTATGACATCTCTTATACATACAGATCAGGTGGGGTTTATTCAGGGCTATAGCTCTTCTGATAACATCAGGCATCTAATCAATATCATGTGGTCAGTGGCGAATGATCAGTCTCCGATCGCTGCCATCTCATCCGAAAAGGCGTTTGATATGGTAGAATAGGATTATCTTTTTAAGATTTTGGAAATATATGGGTTCGGGAATACTTTTATTGGATGGATTAAGTTACTTTATAGACACCCAGTAGTGGCGGTACAAACAAATGGCTTAATTTCAGATTATTTTACTCTGGATGGGGCACCCGGCAGGGTTGCCCTCTTTCCCCATTATTGTTCTGTCTTGCCCTGGAACCTTTAGCAGCCGTGATAAGAAAAGAGGATGATTTTCCAGGAGTGATGGCGGGAGGAGTGGCGCACAAGCTTTTGCTTTACGCAGATGATATTTTATTATTCGTCTCCGACCCCACTAGATCTATGCCTTGCCTCCACAGAATTATCAATTCCTTTTCTAAATTTTCAGGATACAGAGTTAATTGGTCTAAATCCGAAGCTTTAGCTCTGACTGCTTACTGCCCAGTAACGGCTTTTCAGCTGGGCGCCTTCCAGTGGCCCAAACAGGGCATTAAGTATTTGGGCATTTTATTCCCAGCCAATTTATGTGATTTAGTTAGAGTTAATTTTGAGCCTTTAATAAAAAGGTTTTCGAGTGATGTGGGCAGGTGGGCTTCATTACATTTATGAATTATTAATAATACAATTATTAAATTTTTTTTTTTTTTGCTTCATCATGATGGCGCGATTGATGGCTGCCTCGGTGTGGAGCTCCTCAGTTTTTTTGTTGTTTTTGTTTGTTTGTCCTGTGTTTAGTAATCTTTTTCCAGTCAGTTTTAACAGAGACGAACTGCTGAACATTCGACAGCATGTACCAGACAATCTTTTCCCGGTTTTCGAATATTCAGACGTTTTGCTAGACATTTTAGTTGGAGGTGCAGCTCTGCTGTTCAAGAGACGCAGGTGAGGGAGACGAGCAGGTGCGCTGGTCAAACTCCGTCAGCACAGATTTTGAACTGCGCTGCCGAGTATTCACTTAGCGAATCTCCGCTCTCTTCCTAACAAAACGGACGAACTACATCTCCTCACCCGCACAAACAAGGACTTTCAACCTCTGCTACCTTGTGCTGCACAGAAACCTGGCTGAGTGAAGCCATTGCAGACAGCGAGTTACATCTGCCGGGCTTCCGGCTGTTCAGAGCGGATCGCATCGCGGAGTTAACGGGGAAAACGAGAGGTGGTGGAACATGCTTTTATATCAATGAAAGTTGGTGTACAGATGTAACAATGTTGAAGAGGATGTGCTGTCCTAATTTGGAAGCGCTCTTTATTAACTGTAAGCCTTTCTTCTCGCCGTGGGAGTTTTCCTCGTTTATTCTTGGTGCGATATACACACTCACCAATGCGTGTTTGAACGCAGCGCTGCAACAGCTGGCTGATCAAATCACAGACATGGAACAACAAAACCCGGACTCAGTTATTATTATTCTTGGGGATTTTAACAAAGCAAATCTCACACGTGAACTGCCCAAATACAAACAGCATATCACATGCCCCACCAGAGACAGGAACATACTGGATCATTGTTACACAACAAAAAAGGATGCATATCACTCTGTCCCTAAAGCAGCTTTGGGACTCTCTGATCACTGTCTGGTTCATCTTCTTCCAACCTACAGGCAGAAATTAAAATCAACCAAGCCAGTAGTAAGGACTGTAAAGAGATGGACCAATGAAGCAGAGCGGGAACTACAAGCCTGCTTCAATTGCACGGATTGGAGTGTTTTTGAGGCTGCAGCCACAGACCTGGATGAGCTCACAGATACTGTTACATCATATATCAGTTTCTGTGAGGATATGTGCATTTCTACTAGGACTTATTTAAAGTTCAACAATGACAAACTCTGATGGTTTACAGCAGAGCTCAGGCAGCATCGTCAGGCCAAAGAGGATGCTTACGGGGTGGGGATAAAGGTGGCCTGACGTACAATCAGGACGGAACACACTGAACAGGGAAATCAGAGTGGCTAAAAGAAGATACTCTGAGAAGCTGAAAAACAAGTTTTCAGCTAACGACCCTGCATCAGTGTGGAGTGGCATGAAACAGCTCACAAATTACAGCACTCCTACCCCCAACCCTGTAGGGAACCAACAACTGGCTAACGACCTGAATGTGTTCTACTGCAGATTTGAAAGGCTCAATCTCACACCCCACACCCACTCTGACCTTCACTTCACACAAACACCAACACCTCCTGCAAACCCCCTCCTCCCCCCTCCTGCTACTCAACCTGCACTTAAGATCTGTGAAGATGATGTGAGCCACGTCTTTTGGAAACAAAAGACGAGGAAAGCTTCAGGCCCAGATGGTGTCTCACCAGCGTGTCTTCGATCCTGTGCTAACCAGCTGGCCCCCATCTTCACACAGATCTTCAATAGATCACTGGAGCAGTGTGAAGTCTCATGCTGCTTCAAACGCTCAATCTTTATCCCTGTCCCAAAGAAACCAAAAATCACAGGACTTAATGACTACAGACCTGTCGCTCTGACGTCTGTGGTCATGAAATCATTTGAGAGACTGGTGTTGGCCCACCTGAAGAACATCACTGGACCCTTTCTAGATCCCCTTCAATTTGCTTATCGAGCAAACAGGTCTGTGGATGATGCAGTCAACATAGGATTGCATTATATCCTGCAACATCTGGACAGACCAGGGACATATGCAAGGATCCTTTTTGTGGACTTCAGTTCAGCTTTCAACACCATCATCCCAGCTATACACCAGAATAAATTACACCAACTCTCTGTTCCCATGTCTATCTGTCAGTGGATTACCAGCTTTCTGACGGACAGGCAGCAGCTTGTGAGACAGGGGAAACACACTTCTAGCACCTGTACAATCAGCACTGGTGTCCCCCAGGGATGTGTGCTCTCCCCACTACTCTTCTCCCTCTACACCAATGACTGCATCACCAAGGACCCCTCTGTCAAGCTCCTGAAGTTTGCAGATGACACCACTGTCACTGGCCTCATCAGAGATGATGATGAGCCTGCATACAGAAGGGAGGTTGAACAGCTGGATGTCTGGTGCAGTCAAAACAACCTTGAGCTGAACACGCTCAAAACGGTGGAGATTATTGTGGACTTTAGGAGAAACACCCCAACACTGACCCCCCTCACCATTCTAAACAGCACTGTGGCAGCAGTGGAGTCATTCAGGTTCCTGGGCACTACCATCTCACAGGACCTGAAGTGGGTGACCCACATTGACTCCATTGTGAAAAAGGCCCAGCAGAGGTTGTACTTCCATCACCAGCTGAGGAAATTCAACCTGCCACAGGCGCTGCAAATACAGTTTTACTCAGCAGTCATTGAGTCTGTCCTTTGCACTTCAGTAACTGTCTGGTTTGGTTCAGCTATGAAATCAGACATCAGAAGACTACAAAGGACAGTTCGGACTGCTGAGAGGATTATTGGTTGCCCCTGCCACCACCCCCCCCTTTCAAGAACTGTACACTTCCAGAGTCAGGAAAAAGGCTGGAAAAATCACTCTGGACCCCACTCACCCTGCCCACTACCTTTTTGAACTGTTGCCTTCTGGCCGACGCTTCAGAGCTCTGAGCACCAGAACCATCAGGCACAGGAACAGTTTTTTCCCTCAGGTTATCCATCTCATGAACATGGTTCTATATTGAACAGGAAGTTCTTGCCCCTATTTCACCATTGCAAAGCCTTTCGATCAAACTAATCTGAGAAGTTAAATCACACCCCATTATCTCGCATCTGCACCTGGTTTGGACGAAAGTGTCCAGAGTGTGTAATTCGGACATTTATTTAAGTGTTGCCTCAAGCATATGGCTGAACCCAAAATTACACATTAATAAGTCCCCTTTCTGTTGGTCAGAGTGGATTGGGAGGGGGGTTACTACACTCGGTGACCTATATGAGAGTGGAGTACTGAGATCTTTTGATAATTTGGTTCAACATTTTTTAGATTCCTAGATCCCAGTTCTTTAGGTATTTACAGCAGTGCCACTTGCTCTGTACTATTTTTGGGAGTAGTGTACACCCCCCCTAAAGCAGCAGATACTCTGGAAATGGTAATTACTGCTTTTGGGAAAGGTCATGAAGCATCAGTGTATTACTCCCTGTTGATTCAGAGTCTGGGGGATGGAGCTTCATCTTCTCTCAAGAGATTATGGGAGAAGGATTTAAATCTGGTATTGGAGGAGGGAGTGTGGGCCAGAATCCTAAAAAGCATCAAGTCTGCATCTAGAGATGCAAGGGTCTGTCTGATGCAATTTTAGATTTTGCATCAGTTCTACTGGACCCCCTCTAGATTGTATAGGTTGGGTCTTAAAGACACACCCACCTGCTGGCGGTGCCAATCAGAAGACAGGGACACAATACATGTATTTTGGGGATGTGTAAAGGATCCAAGAATTTTGGTTGAGGGTTCAGAACTTTATGAGTGAGGTGTTGAACACTGAACTTTCATTTAGCCCCAGACTCTGTATCCTGGGTGATGGGATGACTCTGGACATGGGGGACAGTTATTTAAAAAGTTGGGTCCTAGCCGGAGTCATGATTGGTAAAAAAAGATCATCCTCAGGGGATGGAAGTCAGCTGGGGCACCCTCATTTAGGGAATGGTGCGAGGACATGGGCGAGGTGGCGGCGTTTGAGGAGATGTTTTTAGAAGGCTGGGGAAATGGGATTTGTTCATCAGGATGTGGGGGGGTTATTTGGCTTTTTTGGATGGTTCTCAGGGAATGGCTGTGGAGAGGGATTTGTAGTTTAGTTTGGTATGTGTTTTATTGATTTTGTTTGAATGTATAAATTGTTTTTTAAGGTATTTTTTGTATTTATTTTATTTTGATGATCTAATTGTTGGTGACCACAGTACTGCATGTTTGGGGGCGTGGGGGGGGATGGGGGGGGTGTTAATGTGAATAATTTATTTTTTATGTTGTGTTTGTATGTTTTCCTGGTAGGTGGAGGCCAAAGTCTGCACGGCACTTTGCAACACCGTGTCTCTAGCTGCATGCCCAGCAGGTCAGTTATTTGTTCAGCGATCTGTTCGGACGCATGTCCTACAGTGGGGTCACTCATCTAACATCACTTGTCATCCTGGGGTGACTCGTACCCAGACGCTCATCAGACAACGATTCTGATGGCCATCACTAGTGCAGGATGTATATCGCTTCGTTGCAGCTTGCCCCATTTACGTGACTAACAAAACATCCTGTGAACCCCTAGCCGGACTCCTCCAACCGCTGCCGGTCCCTTCGAGACCCTGGTCATACATAGCCATGGATTTTGTAATCCCCCCCTCCCATGGCAACACATGGCAAAATTCTTTTGACTGTAGTGGACCAGTTCTCGAAGGTGGCTCACATTATTCCCCTCCCCAAAGTACCTTCAGCGAGGGAGACAGCGATAGCAGTCGTTAATCACGTCTTCCGCATTCATGGCCTCCCGGTTGATGTGGTTTCTGACAGAGGCCCCCAATTTGTGTCATGTTTTTGGGCAGAGTTCTGCCGACAGCTGGGGGCTATAGTGAGTGTATCCTCTGGGTTCCATCCCCAAACAAATGGGCAAGCTTAGCAGGCGAATCAGGAGCTGGAGAAAGCTCTGCGTCCTGTAATCCGTCTTCTTGGAGTGATCATTTAGTCTGGGTCGAGTACACCCATAACTCCTTGCAGTCGTCATCTACGGGGTTATTGTCCTTCCATTGTAGCCTCGGTTACCAGCCCCCTCTGTTCCCGCACAAGAACCCGACCTCCAGGTTCCATCTATTCACAACTTTTTGCAGAGTGCCGACACACCTGTAAAGCCGCCATAGAAGCCCTCATACGGAATAGCACTAGCGTTAAGAGGTCTACGGACAGGCACTGTGTTAAGATCCCAACTTAAGTGTGTGGGCAGAAGGTTTGATTGTCCTCTAAGGACATCCCTCTCTGACTCCCCTCACATAAGCTGGTTCCCAGGTTTATCAGACCCATCGCCAAGGTCATTAGCCCGGTGGTGGTAAGTAATCAAACTTCAACCCCAATTCCGAAAAAGTTGGGACAGTATGAAAAATGCTAATAAAAACTAAAAGGGATGATTTGTAAATTATATTCACCCTTTTCTATATTGAAAGCTCTACAACTACACATTATATGATGTTTTTCCTTGTGAATTTCATTGTTTTTTTTAAATTTACAGTAATTTCAAATCAGATGATTGCAACATGCTCCAAAAAAGTTGTGTCAGTCGAGTGTTTACCACTGTGTAACATCACCATTTCTTCTCAATTGGAGATGGTCAGGAATGCAGGCAGGTCAATCAAGCACCCACACACTCTGCTTCACAGCCATGCACTTGTAATCTGGGCAGTATGTGGTTTGAAGTTGTCCTGCTGGAAAATGCAGGGATGTCCCTGGAAAAGACACATGCAAGCTGGATGGCAGTATATGTTGCTCCAAAATTTGTACATATCTGTCTGCATTCATGGTGTTCTCACAGATGTGCAAGTTACCCATGCCATGGGCACCGACACACCCCTGACCCATACAGACACTGGCTTTTGGACCTGATGTTGATAACAGCTTGGACTCTTCAGGCCAAAAAAAAACACAAACACTGTTCTATTTTCCATCTAAGATGAGAACGAGCCCAGAAAAGTTGGCAGAGCTTCTGGACAGTGTTGATGTAGGGCTTCTGCTTTGCACAGTATAACTTGCATCTGTGGATGCAGCGGCGAGTGGTGTTGACTAACAAATGTTTACTAAAGTTATCCCAAGCCCATGTTCATGATATCCATTACAGATGAAGGATGTTTTTTAAGTCAGTGAAGTCTGACAGATCAGAGATCACGCAAATTCAGAAGTAGTTTTCGTTTTGCCCTTTACGCACTGAGATTTAACCATATTCCTTGAATCTTTTAACTATATTGTGCACTGTAGAGGGTGAAATGCCCAAAATCCTTCCAATTTGTCTTTGGGGAACATTGTTCTCAAAGTGTTGGATCATTTGCTGAAGAGTCTGTTGGCAAATCGAAGTCTCGAATGATCCTTGCTCTTGAAGGACTAGGCTGTTTTTGGAGGCTCCTCATATACTATGACACGACTGCCTCACCTGTTTAACATCTCCGGTTTCACATCACCTTGTTATTTTAACTCATAAAATTTTTATTAGTCTTAAATTGCCCCATCTCAAATTTTTGGAGCGTGTTGCAATCATCTGATTTGAAATTACTGTACATTTTTAAAAAACAATGAAATTCACAAGGAAAAACATCATATAATGTGTAGTTGTAGTGCTTTCAATATAGCAAAGGGTGAATATAATTTACAAATCACTCCTTTTTGTTTTTATTAGAATTTTTCATACTGTCCCAACTTTTTCGGAATTGGGGTTGTACCTCCTCACCTCAAACGTATCCTTCCGGTTTTTTGCGTTTTTAAAATCAAACCCATTTTACGTTCTGTTACATCCCGCCACTCCCGTCCCCCCTCCTCTGCGTCTTATTGATGGCTGTCCAGCATACACGGTCAGGAGACTGATCGATGTTAGGCAGAGGGGCAGAGGGTTCCAGTACCTGGTCGACTGGGAGGGCTATGGACCTGAGGAGAGTTGTTGGGGGGGGGGGTGTTACTGTCACAGTTCTGGTAAGCCCGCAGGTCTGTTTTGTTTTGTTATTTTCTCTCCCTCGTGTTTCGCAGGCACGCTTGACTGGTATGATCAGCGTTTCCATGGGAACATTCATTGTTCTCAGGGCGGTGCCGATCATGCCACTGATTGCTTGTCGAGCAACACCTGTTCCAGCCTGACTGCACTCCATAAATATGCCCTCATGTTTCTCTGTTTCTTTCCCAGATTATTATGCTAAGTTGAGTACTAACTTCACTCTCCTTGTCTAGCTGGTCCTGTCTTGTCACTCTGTTGCCCATTTTGTTCGGGTTGTGGTTTGCCTTCCAGTCTTCGCTGAGTTTAGCCCGGCAATCCACAAAGGAATTACACTTTATGTCCGCGTGCTGGGATCTCCACTTCTGCTGTTGCTCGCATTGTCCACTGGACATCTCTCTCATCGTCAAGCTTCTACGGAGGATTCTGCTAAGCTCCTCCTGACTTCCAAGACACACACACTCCACTGACAAACACACTACTTTCTACTCTGCGCAGTGACGCATTACTGACTTTATTAATAAATATCTTTGGAACTGTTACCTCTGCTTCTGGGTCATTCTGTCCAGCACCTACACGTTACAGTTACATGATGCAAAGACATTCATGCATTTTTGTGTGTGGCTTAAGTGTTCTAAAACTTTTTGGAGGCCACTACAAGTGCAGATATTGATAATATTTCCTTTATATTAGAACACAACTACATATATACAGCAACTGAGGGGTAAGCTAGAGAAAAGTGATCAAAGAACATCACAAATCATCTTGATCTTTTTTTTTTAAACTTGGTTATGAGCTGGGACATGTCATTTGTTAGATGAGGTCAGAGAGGAAAGATGCATCTATATGGTGTTATTGAGTAAGACTAACATGGTACTCTGCTCTTCAAAAGTGCTTTCAGCCAGATTTGCAGATGACTTGAATGAAAGGGAGAGAACGCTAGTGAGCTGAAAGAGGAACAAGGGGTAACACTCTGTGTGTGCATTTCCTCTGTTGATACAACCACGCATAGAGAAACCAGACAGCGTGTTAGAGCTGACATGTGTAGGCAAAACGCCGCCACCTTCCTGTCTATTGGACCTTTTAACCCCTAACACAGCTACAGATCGCAAGTGAGCTTAAGGCCACGAGGGTTTTTTGATGCATTTTTTTCTCTTTCCTCACCGTCTGTCAGTGGAAACAGCTATTGTGTTTCTAGGCTCAGCATACAGATCAGCAGTCACATCTTGAGCTGAAGAATTTGACTGCACAGTTTACGTCATTACTACGTTAGCGATTGCTTTTTGATGTGCTAAACTAGAAGAGGACTGATATGGCCTAAGTCATTACAAAACAGAAAAAAAGTATAAAAGGTGAATTTATGAGGTTTAATTTGGGGAGGTGGCTGGATACTGTCAGTCTTTTGAGTTGTTACTCTGACAAAAGAATGGAAAAATCATATGGGGAAAGTGAAGAAAGATGTGTCTTTGAAGATACATAGCTTAAAGGAATGTATAGGGTTCAGCGCAAGATGGTACTCTACAGCATATCACAGATTCTGTCACCACAGAATAAAATTTTGTCTCGCCCCTTTATTCATAAAAACAAACAAAAATCTTGTTTACATTACTGCACTTTGCAATGAAAGTCCATTGCTACACAATCTCTCAACTGTCCTCAATATCAATTTCATTTAAAATGTTAAACATGTGACCCCAAATAGAAAAAATTCTTCATTTTGAGAGGCCAACCGATTAAATGTAAACTATTAGTTGCCAAAAAAACAACAGTAGTCTCATGACCACTCATAATAATTTGTTCAAGATGGCAAAATCGAAAAATTATTGTATGGATGTTCATATAAAATAATATGATCATTTTTCCCCATAGAAACCAACCAATCAACAACCAAAATTTCAAATCGGTACAATGCAGTCATCAAATTTTAGCTAGCATCCTAGTCAACACTTCATTTTAAGAAAGGAAACACCAGTGACCAAATTTTGATACAAATTCCATATTTATGCTATGAAAATGACTGATGTCAGTGTGATACACCCTTTTCTCATTCCAAACCCTGCTGTCTTTTTTCTGTGGTACACAAAAGTTCTTTTCTCATTAAAATCATGGTTGGTTTAGGGTTTGGGGTTAAACTTAGAAAAACGCTCGTTCACAAGCCCAATATTTCTCTAGTGCCTGACCGATATATCGGTATCGGTGTATATTTTACCGATATGCGCCGATATGAAAACTTTTTCAGAACATATAATGCAGAAAACAATACTTTAGAATTGGTGTCATAGCGTAGTTTGTCCAGCACGCTCCAACATTGTTTACAGAGCTGAACTGACAGTGGTTCTGCAGACAGGGCGGAGTTCAGCGGTGTCATCACGGGAAGTTGTTAACTAGTCTGTTAAATACATACTGGAAACTTAATAAACAATGACCCCATCATTTTCAATATAACGTTAACCTTGTCCCTGACAACCATGTCACTCATGTCTGTTTGCTGTTAGCCAGCTATAGTTTGTCAGTGCAGTCAGTAATGTAGCAGATTGAAAGATAAACATCAGAGCATCTTTTTGCAGCTGAGCAGACAATGGTGCAGTGGTGGATTTTGTCTGTTGAGTGTTGATTTCACACTATGTTATTACCTAGTTGGTCAGACACAATGCTGGAGAGTAAAATAAACAACGTCCGTCTTTTACTCTCTGTGACAACAAGCTTATAGTTAACTAGCTAATCACGTAGCTACTTTCATTGTTGTCAGCTGAGTGGAAGCTAATGTGTAAACATGTATTCACCAAACTATTTAATTTAGGATTCACAGTTTGGTACCCCCTTCAACCGAACAATTCCAGTCGTGTCATTTATAAAATTTAATATTTAAAAGTCTGGTTTTCCACTGCTGAAAGTTTTTCCTGAACTTGTATAGCAGAATACAGTGTAACATGGCTGCCGCTGTTTATCTTGACTCGGCAGTATTAATATAGTCAGCATTTGACTGATACTAAACTGTACTACTGATGTTTGTTTAGCTATTTATTTTATTTTTTAAATAAAGAATAAATAAAAATAAAATAAATAGCTAAATAAACATCAGTACTCTATGTCTAGTATCAGTCAAATGCTGACCATTAAAATAAAGAATAAAGAATAAATAAAGGTCAGCATTTGACTGATACTAAACAGTACTGATGTTTATTTAACTATTTGTTTTATTTTTATTTATTCTTTATTTTAATGGTCAGCATTTGACTGATACTAAACATACAGTACTGATGTTTATTTAGCTATTTATTTTATTTTTATTTATTCTTTATTTTAATGGTCAACATTTGAATGATACTAAACAGTACTAATGTTTATTTAGCTATTTATTTTATTTTATTTATTCTTTATTTTAATGGTCAGCATTTGACTGATACTAAACATACAGTACTGATGTTTATTAAGCTATTTATTGCATTTTGATTTATTCTTTATTTTCTCAGTGTTCATTTCTAGAATTTGTTGACAATGTATAATGTCAAATATTCTTTGATAAAAATATTTGTTTAAGAAAGCAGCCTTCTATGTACCTTTGCATAGTCATATCGGTGCAAAATCTGTGAAAAATCCACACAGAAAATGTCTGTTTTCATTTCAGCTCAAAAATTAAATATATCGGCCACCATATCGGCAATCGGTGAATCTTTCCTCTCTAAAATTGGTATCGGTCTGAAAAATCCCATTACAGTCGGGCTCTATATTTCTCTTCCTTCTGTAGTAAAGAACAGTATGTTTTTTTCTATTGGTAATGTTATGGTTTGGGTATGGGTATAGGTTTAGACTTCATGGTAACATTTAGGTTTGGATTTTGAATTAAACTTTGAAAAAAATTTGCATTTCATCATTTGTTGGTGCTCTAGTAAAGTCGTACGTTTTGGTACGAGTCAACTTGTATGATTTCTTGCGATTTCACCATCTCGTACTATTATTACAATTTATCATGAGACTGGGTTGAAAAAACAAGAAGATGCAACACAACAATAAATGTTTTCAAGAAGCATCCAACATGTTTTATATTTTCCAGATTTCATGTTTGGGTATTTATTTATTTGTTTATTTATTAAATTACACAAGTTAAAAAAGCCAATTAAAGACCCTCTACAATGCAATAAATGTGCCAATTTATTTAATAAACCATCAACCTTTTTCATATGGCTGACAGCAGATGCTTTTAATTTAATCAATAATCGCCAGCCAGTACATGCATTTCTGCAAAATATATTAGTAGATTAGACTGCTTTTCTCTTTTTTTTTTTTGTGGCTAACAAAAACAACACATTCAAGCAATTCGTTGAAATTAATCAACGAAAAGTCACTGTCACGGTGTTCAATTAGGGTTAACACATAAAAACTGCTGGACCCCTAGAGAGTAAATAGTGTCAGTCAGTCTCTCCAGAGCACTGATATCTTTCCTCAAGCCAAAACAAACAGTTCATCAACGAGGGGCCATTTTCCTGTCATGGAGAATCAGAGATTTTTTCTGTCTAGTTTTATTTTATTTTATTTTTTATACAGAGGCTAATTAGTCCCATGAGGTCCATAGACGCATTCAAGTTTACCTCACTGGTGAAAAACCTTATTTTGTCCTTAATCTAGAACCCTGACTGATTATGAATTTATCCAGATAATATTCATAATGTTCAGCAGAATTTGTACATGTAGTTTCTGATTAGAAATGGTATCAAATACAAAGCAGGCAAGGGGGATCACTTCCATGTTATCTGAATGAAACATCCTGGATGTTTGGGGGAAAAAAAATACAAAATGCTGACGGTGAAGAAATCAAAGCTCCCTTGGCTATGCTGTAATCACAACAGGGGGTTGCTTTTTTTATACCAATTTTTTTTTTTTTTTTTTTTTCAAAAAACCACAGCAGCAACTTTGGTCAGTATAATTGCTTTTTTGGCTCTGTGTGATAATGGCAATGTGATCCCCCAAGACATATCTAAGACCATTTAAACATTCCAAGCTCACAAAACAAAATAACATTTCTTGCTCTCCCAGCATGAGCTTGCCAATGAAATCAAGAGCTTTTTTTGTCAAGGAGATAAGCCTCTTGCAAATGATATATCAGTAAGGCAACTGACCAGTCAATTGAGAAAGAATGTTTCCAATGGCTTGAAACATTTCCCAAGTTTCGGCGCCTGAGCCAAGCTAAATTACTTGGAAATTTGCTATTTCATCCTCTAAGCTCCTGGTGTGGCTGTTGAGGAAAACCCCACCAGGCTTAGCCGCCTCAAATGGCCATATTTCAAACCAACCAAGACATATAATATTGGACTTTGATGATCTTCCTTTTCAAACAAATGACAGAACATGGTGAAAAGTGCTTGTGTGCTTTGACAATATAATTCAGACATTAAAAAAATGATGCAACAGCCAAATTTATTACGCTAACTGAAGGACTTCCTTTTTTCTTCTCTTCATCTGTGTTATATAACCAACCATTAAATATGTCAGATTACAACACATTAATGATGGCAGCTCTGTAGGAAGGGGAGAATAAAACATTTGCCTTCTAGTATTGGTAATAACAACCCCGTTACCTTTGCACAACTAAAAGGCAGGAAGCAAGAGCAGGTGGATGAGAGAGCACGAACGCTTTCTTTTATGCTATACACACTGTCTCCTTTCTCTGGAGACTGAATGCACGTCTGCCCTTACCTTCTAACCTTCTTTTTATTTCTCTCTGCCTTGCAAAGCTTCTTGCCTGCATAATGGGTATTAGGGAAGGAGAGACGCCCCTGGGGAACAGTTCTTTCACACACACATACACACACGCCAACCTGTTTATCAAGGCACATACCTTTCATTGTCCCAAACGGACAGACTTTATTATGTTATAATATGCATGGCAGAGAAGGTCTACGATAAAACTTTACTCCAAGTCTACGTCACATGTTTGGCAAGAGAGTATAGATAGTGAGATAGGCCTGTGTAATGTTAAAGAAAACCTGCCCTGGAGCATGATGGAGGCTGCACTGTGCTTATGGTGATTCAGGCTTTCATCATTCAATGTGATACAGGGATTTTTTTTTCCCTGCACACACCAAAGATCTTTCTGTTCAAGACAAACACCATGGAATTGATAAAATAGTTTTTAGTGAGCACCAAAGCTTATCTTTTGGCATACTTTTCCAGTGGACAAAAAAAAAACTCTAACATAAACATTATTTATGTTAGAGAACAGTACAAAAATCTTAAAACCTCATAACCTCATATGGGATCAAAACCAAAAGAAAATCATAAACCTCACATGGGATCTTTGGTGATACTTTGCTGCAATCCAAGAATTAAGAGTTTTTAAAAGTTGTATTCATCATATGGAAACTGAATCTGCTCTGCTGCTAAATTAATTATACAAGGGGAAAAACTTCAGATGACCAAAACAAACCCATTGAACACGGTCCAATGCCCGAGTCCCACTTATGACACATTCCCCTTGTCACTACCATGGCGATCAATTTACAGTGTACATAATTGTAGGGAGCATCCCCATGAAGAACTCAGAGGGAATTTACTTTGCTGATGATTTATAAGGATCACCCCTGTTTCACATTGAATCTGTGACCTTTGGCACACCAGACACTTTGCCATTAGGCTACCACCAGGCATACACTAGAAGCCTAGGCTGTATGGGGTCAAACAGGGAGCACACAAAAGACTGCACTCAACTGTAAAAGGCCAGCCATAATCGCTCAAGCCACTGGGCATGATGATGCCCTCTTACATGCTATCTCTAATTTCAATGATGTACATCGGCTGGACAGGTGGCCAGTCAACCAGTCTTTGGCTTCCCTGTCAAAACCACGGCTGTTCAGGTCCACTGGAAAGCCCCCAAATAAACAGTCTGCCATGCCACCTCGCCCCCCCAAAAAAGGAAGAGAAAAAAAAAATCCCAGCCAGGGGATGTCTGTCACCTACTTGGCTGGCTGTGTACAAAGATTACAAAAGGTAGCAAAAACTCTGTCAAGGCAAGTCTTTATCATTTAATCAAAATTGCATTTTGTTTGCAAGCTAGCACGTGTATAATCGTTAAAAAAGTAATAAAATAAAAAAAAGTAATAATTTAAAAAAAAGGCCCATATGCAAGCGTTGGTGGGTATCGTTTTACAAAACTGAAAACATCTCAAAATTCTTTCTAAATAAATCACGATCTGTCAAAAAACACTCATTATGCGATTATCTCCGGATTCTCTGCGCGTTACACAACGTAATATTTCAGAGAAATCTACGTAATAATTAAGAGAACGTTATTTGCTTGATAGGTATCATTTCTGACATTTCACAAACCCGAAATATCTCAAAATAGTTTTTTTTTTCCCTAAACAACATTCTCAATGGGATGATCCCACGCGCTACACTAAGTAATATTTCAGAGAACTCTACGTAATAATAAAGTGAACGTTCATTGCTTGGTAGGCATCACTTCACAAAACCGAAATATTTCAAAATGTATTCTTCCCAAATAAAATCGCGTTCTGGTAGAACATTCTCGCTGAGATGATATCCGCGTGCTACACTGCGTAATTCAGCGAACGTTCTTTGCGGGGTGGGAAATACTGAATGAAAAAACAGACTCGTGGAATGAGTCTGTACAGTAGTGTCTTCCGTACAGGCTATGGGCTGAATATCTCTGAGCGTCCATAATCTCACACATTGTTCTCTATTGCCAAAGAGCGGTACAACCAAAACACTGCTGTGCGAGAGTTTAATTCACAAAAAGACTCCGATTGCTAAACGTTTCCGTGCTTCTTTTTTACAGCTGGTGAGCTTTAATGTCCTTAGTTGCACTTAGCATTAAATACTAATTTGTCTGCACCGAGAGGGCGACTGACTGGAGAGACAGCGGCTCTGTTTGGTAAACAACACTTCACGATCGAGCACGCGCGGATGTTTCCCCGCAGACAATCAATAAAATACATCTAACCATAGACAGAGCAACAAAAGCACACATTCAGTGTAGAGGCGTTTTCCAATCTAATCCCAAACGAAACCAAGAATGAAACAAAGCCACTGTTTCTATGCACTAACAGAACCATTAAATGAGCCTCTGCTGCACCATGTGTCGGGCCACTATGTTTGGGGACAATTCGTTTATGGGGGGTTCCCGTTAGTTGGTTATTAAAAAAAAATAAAAAAAATAAAAAAACAGTAATGTTTTGAGTTGTTGTGTGGTTAGAAAGGCAATACAAAAAGATCTGGCAGGCTAACTGTTAGCTGGCTAGCCATCAACTCCCCATTGCAGGCGCACCGTCCGCGATGGGCTCAAATCAACAACCCACAACTCATCAAGACATTAAATACTAGTGACCTTTATAAAGTTTATATTTATAAAAGCATTATATGTGTGCTTTATGTTATTAATTGCCTATCTTGTTTATAATGTTTTTGTTTTATTTGTAGTTTATTCATACTTTATTATATAATCTTAAATGTTTATAATTGTACAGATTTAATAATAATGATGTTTATTGAATACAAACAACAACTCCACAACACACACGCGCACACTATAGCAGAGCACTATATATATATATATATATATATATATATATATATATATATATATATATATATAGTTTTTATATTTTTTTACATACACACTCCACATGCTCTTATTAAGAGCTCGAGCGTCGGAGTTAACAGTATAGAGTCAGTTGGCATGCGTAATGTAAAGGCAAACCGCGAGCTTTGCACTAGATCGAATAATTTAAATAAAAGCAGCTGAACTCCTGGAGCAGCAGCACCAGTGCAGAATCTCAGACTTACCCTGTCACAACAGGCGCCATCTTCCACAAACTCTCACCAAAACTCCAAGACTCGCGAGATCTTCTCTCCCAAACCCTACCAGCCGCCGAGACAACACAAGCAGACTGGAGGTTGAGGAGAGAGGGAGAGAGAGAAAGGGGGCGGGTGACGAGGACAGTGGAAGGGGGGCAGGCTGGGTGAAAGAAAAGGGCAGACACCACAACAACAGGCGTGGGAAACTCAACAGATCTCGCGAGAGATGGAAAACTCTCACCATACGACCGAGTGAGCGACGCTCGTGTCATCGCGAGATTGGCGTGATGCGCTTTTGGATGGATGTTTTACAGTGCAGAAACAGAAACTCCCAGATGTTTACCCGTTTATAAATTACCTCTCTGGACGAACTTGGCAAGAAATTTGGTCGTGGAAGCTTGAGATTTCCCAGGCTCCAGTCTGATAAGCTTTGCTCACAAGATACGTAGTGGTGAAGTCTGCTGTCAAACCATTACTTTTCATATATAAACAATGGTGTGCAGAAACACACGAGTTGCCACAAAATATGTATTCTAAAAATAGCTATTAAATACATATAAACACCACAAATCAGAAACCATAGCAGGTTAATTGTGGCTCCTGTATTTCCTGTTGAAAAGACCAGCTTATACCAGTAGGCAAAAAAATGGATAAAGTAGGACACTTGTTAGAAAATGTACTTTTCCTGGCATTTTTAATTAGGATTCGAATACCATATAACACTGCATCTTTAAAACTTAGGATGTACCCCTCCTTAGTCAAAAGCTTAAATTAAAGGAATAGTTCACCCAAACATGAAAATGATCATGCCATCCCAGATGTATATGATTTTCTTTTTTCTGTTGATCAAGATTTTTTAGAAAAATGTTTCTGCTCAGGTAGTCCATTCAATGCAAGTCAACAGGGTTTAAAACTTTAAAGCTCCAAAAGGCACATAAAGGCAGCATTAAAGTAATCCATAAAACTCCAGTGGTTAAATCCATGTCTTCAGAAGTGATATGATAGGTGTGGGTGAGAAACAAATCAATATTCAAGTCCTTTTTACTATAAATTCCCCACCCTATGCATGTGTCGATATCCATGAAGAATGTGAATCACCAAAAACACAAGAAGAACTCTTAGGAGAGAAGAGCATTCAGGAGGGCTGTTTGAATGTGGACACTTATAGTAAAAAAGGACTTCAACGTTGATCTTTTTTCACCCACACCTATCATATCACTTCTGAAGACATGGATTTAACCACTGTTGTATGGATTAGTTTATGCTGCCTTTATGTGCTTTTTGAGCTTCAAAGTTTTGGACCTTATTGACTTGCACTGTACGGACCTACAGAGCTGAGATATTCTTCTAAAAATCTTTGATTGTGTTCAGAAGAAGAAAGAAAATCACACATATATTGGATGTTACGTGAAGCTTACTGGAAGTGTTGGATTATAGTTAAAAAGTACTTAAATATTGATCTTTTTTTTCGCACCAAAAGCAATCGTATCACTTTAGAAGACATTAATTTAACTGCTGGCGTCGTATCAATGACGTTTATGCTGACTGTCAGTGATTTTTGGAGCTTCAAAGGTCTGATCACCATCCACTTGCATTTTAAGGAGCTACTGAGCTGAGATATATTTTTCTATTTTTCTTCAAATGTGTTCTGCTGAAGAAAGAAAGTCATACACACCTGGGATATCATGATGGTGAGTAAACGATGAGAGAATTTTCATTTTTAGATGAACTAACGCTTTAATAAGATTTAACTTAATTTAGGTGTCATTTGTGGCCTAAGTTCACTGTTCAAGATGAATAAATAGCCACTTGACTCTCTAGATTCTGGAATCTTACACCTGACCCCTGACTGGCATTAATCCATGTTTCCAATCCTTGGGCTGTATTATGCATTTTTATTTGTGCTTCATATGTATGTCTTAGAAGAAAGTGACGCAGGGAAAAAATGGAGAGTTCAAATGGACTGAAAGGAAAAGGAGTGTAGTAAAGAGAATGTGAGAAGGAAGATAGTAAGAAAGAGTGCTAGGATTGGTGAATGATAGGGAGAAAGACCATTTTAGAATGAAAAAACAAACAAACAAACAGCTTTCACATGATTTGGCTCAGTGCCTGCAGCCTAAGGATTCAGTGGCCTCCTGCACTAAAGCCATTTTTCCATTACTTTCCTCCAGCTTTTTACAATCTGAGAAAGTAACCTCCAGTTACTCTTAGAGTTTTATAATAACTGTAAAGTTTCAGAAATCTTTTACAGATGAAACCAGTAAATGACTATATAAATGCAAGTGTTTGAGCGCTTCCCAAAGAAAATCACAACCGTTGTAAGAAAAGCCTCAAGATATGTAAAATGATGATGGGGGCGAGTGTTTTCAAGTTTAACTATTGGTTTTAAACTTTGACCCCGAAGTGTAATAAAACTAATAACATGTTTTATGGATAAACACAAATATGATTTAATGTTTCCTTTAGGAATTCCCCATAACGCTTTTCTTTTCCTGTACACAATACAGATTGTCCAGAATGCCTGTGAGTTTGTTGGAAAAGTGTTTGAGAACTTGCCAAACTTTGCCTTAAGTAACAACTATTTTTCTCATTGCTTTTAAAACATAATTCATTTTAATATCACTATATTCTCTTTCACTACATATTGCTTTGGTTCATGAAGTCACTCCTTTTTCTCTAACTTTCACCTTACCCCCATATACCTTTTTTTCCCTCCTTCTCTATCCCTCCCTCTCCAATATTGTTCTCTCATCTGTCTTACAGGTGATTATTTTTAATGAAAGAGACCCATCTCAGGAGCTCAGTGAAGCAGACAGCATGTTGGTGACTGCCTTTGTATTTTGCCAAGAGAAAGACTGGTCTCAAAAGGCAGGTCTCAACCAGATACACTTTTTATTTTAGCCATAGACCTAAATAGTGTGTGGAGTAGGACCTGTGATGCTCATACAGCACCTTACAGATATTTGATGTTCATTTTGTACATACTTACAATGGAAACAGCCCTCTGAGTAGCCACTGAGAAGTGTGAAAGTTGATAGGAGAGTCAAATTCAGCTCTCTCAATGTGAGTAATGTGGATAGCCACATTCTTAATGTGGAGAGGGACATCGTTCACACACCAAAAGTTATAATATTTCTTTTGGGCACTATTCATATTATTCAAAGATTGACATGTGATTGCACATGCATCAAGATAAAAATCACCAACATCTCAAGGGTGAGGGATCTGATACCCTGAGATCAGACAATATTCCTGTGTCTGATAATGAATGCCAACAGGCATCACAAGACACCACTGACATTTTGCTAGGCAGGAATGACTGAAGTTCAAGCAGTCAGCTGTATGAGTGCATACGCCTTGGGGGAGCACACACACCACAAAGCACAAGGGAAAAACCTACTGAAATAGGCAGTCTTCTTCAAAATACCCTGTGTCACTGGCCTTACAGACAGCTATGGCCCAAATCACTTTTTCTCTGTCTTTATTGTGAGATTCAAATGGAAAATTCATTGTAGTTGGTCCGAGAACAGCTTAAAAACAGTTTAGTGAGTCTCAGATGAAATTAAAAGATGAGTTTAAGGTTGTGGGTTTTGAGTGATGTCCCCAAGCGCACATCCATGAATGTAAATTTGGAATGTTACTTCTTTTAGTGGGAGTACATGAGCATGCGAGGAGAATTGGAGAATACACAAATCATAATCCTATTTTATGGATGCCCAACATTTCAAAACGTCTTATGAAACCAGAAAAAAATAAAGTGACAATTATAAAAGCCCATAACTACAAGTGCATTAAGTCTGGTTTTCCACTTTTAGTCACAGAGGATATAACCCAGTTAGTTTAGAGACTGTAGTCTCGAGTTTTGTCTGAGAAAGACAGTTGATTAAAAATATATGATTGTGGTTGGTCTCCCAACAATTCTACCCAAAGCTAATTTTAGAGTATTCAACATTTGCCCTGGGCTGCTGGCACTGATGCACAAACCAGTGACTCCACTGAGAAATCAAAAATGAGATGCTCCTTAAAATAATGTGGCAAAGAGAAGATGGGCAAGGCCAATTTGCAAGCTTATTATTTGATCAAAAAGGGGTCAGCGACCATGGTAACAGTTGGACATGGTTTGATGATGTTGGTTTGAATGTGAAATGCGAACATTTTAAGCACATGGAGACATGAAATTCTGTGCTTATACACTGGATACTGTGAAAAATGTCATGGCATTTTAGCCTTCATCTATAAAGTACATGGATTGGTTCTTGTTTCCAGGTCCGTTTCTGAGCACATTGGGGCCCTAAGCAAAATCCTACTTGGAGACCCCCTGTTAATGATTACATACAAGACAAATTGAATCATTGATTGAATCATCTCCAGTGCTGCAACTACAATCTGCTAGCTAGCTAACATACTGAAATGAAGATAGCATCGAGTCTGTGAGCTAATCTTGGCTAGCTATACTATGTCAATTGTCTACACCTTAGTTATATAGCTAGCAGAAATCTCTGAAAATATGTACCTTTGAAAAACAGAACACAACAGTAAAACGTTTGCTGAGTAATTGTTGTAATTTAATGCATGGCAACAAACAAACACCATCTAGCCAGGTCGCTGGTTTACATTCATTTATTACCAGTGGTCTGGCTGCGTTTCTCCTCCTCTTCCATTTTCTTTTTTTCGCTCCAGACTTGTAGGTGCACTTCACGATGATAAAACACCCTTTGAGAGTACATCTCCCTTCCCTCTCAGGCCACAAGGGGGCACCCTATAACTGTCTAAATGAGCCATAACAGCTGCTTGACTCTTGCTCACAGCTTTTAGTATATTTAAAAAAGTAATAATGATAAAAAATAACAATAAAAAAAAACTGCCTTGCTTTGCAGGGTCCCCTGGTGGCTCAGGGGCTCTAAGCAGCCGCATATACCACTTATAGCTAGAAACGACCCTGCTTGTTTCTATGGTGGATTAATATTTTCTGCTTTTGTCCTTAACTTCAAATGAGCTGTGAAACTTTCTACATTGGATAAGGAAGTCAGTAGCTCCTTTAAATTTACATTCTCAGTCCTGTGATTGCAGCCATGAAAACGTCATTCATGAGCAACTTTTTAAAGCTAGGTAGGGGGGAGTCGTGTGTTGCCACAGAATTACACACTTTGGTGATAATTAACTGAATGATTAGCTTCATCAACAACAAAACCTTCATTCAAGAGAAGTGTCTGCTTCTACTCTTCTTGAGGAAATTCCAAAATGTTGTATTCCTTTTATTTTTACCATTGTATGGCTATGAAGGACCAATGAAGTTCAGATACCATGAGATTCCAGCTAACACTGAGAATTCTCGATCCAAGTATCTTGAAGGAATAGAATCAGAACATGTAGTGACTTGTATGTTTTCATGCTCTAGTAAATACAAGCTTATGTTCAGGAAAAACAAATTTAACAGTTAAATAAGTACATGTAAATGCTTACAATCGCTATGGTTTATTTCTCAAAGATGCTGTGAATGTAATTTTGTTTGTCATCACAACAGTGTTAGAATATCTAGGTCTAAATATGCAGTATTGTGGTCAATGCAGCTCAAATCTATGTGTTTAAGTGGTTACAGGGTCAGTGTGATGAGAAATGTAAGCTATAGAATTCAACAATGGATCAAACCAAGAAATGTTGGGTTGTTTCCAGCGCAAGTTTGCATTCTTTTGTGTTATAAGTTAAAACCTAAATGATTTTGTTGACTTAAGGGTCATCTTAAGGGTTTCAACAGAATTGGCCTGTATTTGAACTTTGTAGATGCAATGTTTCAGCATTTCATGTTAAGTCCTGTACAGAAATGACTTTTGTAATTTGCACAGATGCAATAATGTGCTGTTGTATCTGTGCAATGCAAGTTTAATTCTGTCATGTTTGTCCTGTTTCAATAATTAAAGCAGGCTTGCACAGGCCTTTTATCTTGTTATCCTCTTGCAAGTGTGCAATAAGGCTGGTGTCATATCATGCTGTGAACTACACTCATTTCTTCAACAGCACACTATCAGCAAAATCACAGTCTGCATGGGGACGAAACCCAGCATTTATGATGCTTCATTAAAAATACCCATCATAAAGGCCCATCTACCCTTCTGTAAATGGAATAAGGAGAAGTTAAAGTGTGAGAGTCTGTGATTTAATTAACAGTGTGAGATGTAATTGAATCCTTAAAAAGTAGTAAATTAAAACAATGCAAGCCAATCTGCAAGCCTTCCATATTGGACTGAAGCTTTGCTTTATTTTTATGAACAGGAAGGGAAATTACAATGAGAGACAAAGCTTGGAGTACCATGTTGTGCCCAGTGTTGGGTGTAATGCATTACAAAGTAATTAATTACTGTAATTAAATTACTTTTTCATTGGGGAAAAAATAAAATAAGGGATTAT
Organism: Myxocyprinus asiaticus; assembly: GCF_019703515.2. Taxonomy (NCBI): domain Eukaryota; kingdom Metazoa; phylum Chordata; class Actinopteri; order Cypriniformes; family Catostomidae; genus Myxocyprinus; species Myxocyprinus asiaticus. The sequence goes on from NC_059344.1 coordinate 52,298,930, forward strand.
TTTTCAGTAATTTAATTTTCAGTAATTTAATTACAGTTACTTCTGATGTAATTGCATTAAATACTTTATAGACTATAGAACAATTCTATATAAAATAATAGTGAATTTATAATCAAAATTTTACATCTAATGTTAAAATATATGTTTTCTAATTTAATGCTGTCCCCTTAAATTCTTTGGCCAGTTCTTGAATAATTTATTTGATTTTATAAGATTTATTTGAAAGAATTAAAAGAACAGTTTCATGTATATCCTTGTATTTTTCATCTGGTCAAGGTTGATAAGGGTTTTAGAAAGTAATGCAGTTACTTTTCAGACAGAGTAATTAGTACAGTAATCTAATTACACTGTAGATGTAATTAGTAGTTAGTAATTAATTACTTTTTTAGAGTAACTTACCCAACACTGGTTGTGCCATGTAGTATCCTATTGATCTGAACTTAACAAGAGTTGTTTCACCTGACTTCGTGTCTCTAGTTCTCAAGTTGTTACATCATTTCACATCCCTAGTAAAAAAAATGATATGCATTTATTCTATAAAAAATCATTAATGACCAGTATGTAATGTTGTACTGTAGATCATAAAGAGCTTGAGTTTTTGTTTTGCTTCAGTTCCAGATTTGTAGCAGCATTTCTCTTCAGTTGCTGTCAGTCTTCATTGTTTAGAGGAAGAAGAGTGTTTGCAAAGGCAGTGTGAAATTGTTGACAGCAGCAGAATTTCTTCATGTAGGAGGTAGGGTGGGGAAGGAGGCAGCCAAGAGAACTTGTCAAAACCTTGACCCAGTTCTTTCTCCCTGACAAAGACACGCACACAAAACCGACATCTCACTTCTAGCTAGACACACATTCAATTCACCACATTCTTTCTATTGCAATCTTGTCTTCCACATTCATGCATGAAATGCATTCACTTCTGCCCCCATATCGCTCTGTTTTTCTCCCAGAAGTCCACACACACACATGGCACATACTGTGAAGACCCTGACCCCGACCCTGATGTTGGACAGGAAGAGCTGTGCTGATTAGGATCACTGGTCCAATCTTTCTGGCTGAAGCTCTGCTGATCCTAAACAAGGCCTCGGAAATTTCTACAGTGAATTCAACACATCCCCTTACATTAAGATATGGAGAGAGAGAAAGAGAAAAGAAGAAAAGAGCAAGTGACAGAAAAAAGAACAACAGCCAACAAAAATGTTTGTGCATTTACAGTTTTTCATTGAGTATTGTGCGCTTTATTGTGATGCTGAGCTGTTCAGTTCTTGCCTAATATGGTGAAAAGTTTGTGTTGAAACATAACTATGAAACAGGAACTTCTCTTGTAGAAAACATTTTGAAATAGCAATAAAGTGGAAGGAAGTGGAGTGAAATTTTTGTTATCTTTTTAGAGATAACAAAAATGTTTGGTCATCTCTGACCATAAAGTCTGGGTTTAAGAACGTGACTTAAAAATGGACAAAATTTTTTATTTATTTTTTATTAAACTATTCTATATTTTATTAAACTATTCTATATTTTATTTAATTATTCTATGTTTCATTAGTTTTATTCACTATTATTTAATTTAATTCTTTAATACTAATTGTTTACTCCAATTGCACTATTGTTCTTTTACTAATTTTGCACTACTTTAACAATACAAATGTCCATTATTGTCATGCCAATAAAGCTCAGTAAACTGAATTAAAATTGAGGGAAGGGGTGTGTGTGTTCCCTATTAATTCTGGCTGATTTTTATTTATTAAAATAAATGATGAATTATAAAATAATATTTTACTTAATTTCTTGACAGATGTTTCTTACTTAAAAATGTGCTTCAAAGGCCAATATACAGTTTTGAAATTCTGAGCTTATCATGTGCATTTTTTATTTTATTTTACTTAGTGTATTAAAACAAAATAAATTATGAATTGTGATGATTCATATTATATTCACTTTCTTGGCATATGTTTCGTTAAAGCAGCTTTTTTTTGCTGAAATCTCCAAATGAGCTTCGATGGCCAAGATGCAGTTATAAAATATTGAGCTTGTCATGTGCACTTAGGGTTTTATTTTATTTTTTACTTATATACATTTTTTATTTTATCATATTAGGTGCATATTTTATATTAATTGTATATAAGCAACTTGTTTTTTAACTGAAATATCCAAATATGCTTCAAAGGCCAAGATAGTTTTAAAATATTGAGCTTGTCGTGTAATTAGGGTTTTATTTTGTTTTATTTATATTTGGTATATATATATATATATATATATATATATATATATATATATTATAACTACTGTATATTTCATTAGTTGTATTCACTATTATTTAATTTAATTTGTTAATTCTACTTGTTTACTCCATTTGCACTATTGTTCTTTTACTAATTTTTCACTACTTTAATAATACAAATGTCCATTTTTGTCATGCCAATAAAGCTCACTAAACTGAATTAAAATTGAGGGAGAGAGAGACAGGGGGTCAGGAGCAGAGGTGGGGTGAGTGGGGCATTGCTTTCTTAGACAATGTGACATGGCACACGTTATTAATTCTGGCTGAGTGGACGGCCTGCTCTGCCATCTGCTTAGGTCACCCCTGCTCGCTGGATTCGGCATCTCAACCATGGTATCTCCCGCCCACCCCTCCCTTCACTCCCTCCCCACCCCAACAGACAATGGCCCAGCACTGTGAGCCTCTCCGCACACAATACACTCAACCTGCTTGAAGGAAGAAGGGGTGGAGGTAGGGAGGAGGGCCGACGGGTCATGGAGAACAATGCCTTGTCAGGTGAAGGACCAACACAAGTTAATATACATTACAAATGCCATTCAGCCACCTTTGCAATTGAGCTTGCCATTGCAGGCCGTGCTGTTATATTTTGAGGCACCCTCTCCCTCTCTTTAAAGCTCATGCACGCAAGCTCCTCTTCGCGTGGCAGGGCAAGTGTGTGGGCGGGGAGGAACGTTAAGAGGAAGGGTGTGTATATGCACGTGTGTGTGTGTGTGTGTGTGTGTGTAGAAATACAATTCCCCACATTAATGACATCATCTGTTGTTCTCTCTCTTTCTTAATCAGAATGATTTATGACACTGTTTAGGTGTCTATCTCAACCGCATTTTAGGTTAATTAAAACTCTACTCAAAATTTAATGACCCACCCATGTGGATCAGAACATCCTTAGACAAGCTTTTGCCTTGTCACTTTGGCTGGAGAAATTTCAAGGACAAACTTTATTTATTAAGTACCTGCCTGTCAACATATGCCCCACAGGACTGATCACCATCTAAGGACAAACACACACACACCCACACACACCCACACCCAGTTTCACAACCTTAGTGAGGACATCTATTAGTTGCAATGTTGTTTATATGGAGGTGATGATATTTGTGAAACTACACAAATCTGTTTATAGAAGTAGATTTAAAGCAAAACTTGAACTATTTATGAGCCTTTCAAATAGGACAACTTCAAATGTCACAACTCAGTTTTCATTATATTAGTGAGGACATTAAAAAAATTTGGCCCTCACAACAGAAAAACCTGTTCACACATACATACAGTAATTCAACACAATGCAAGGTTATTCTCCCCTGAAAATTCAATTACTTTATCAATCGTTTTCTTTATTGCAATATAATAACAATCCAGCATCCAAATTTAAAATCGTTGGCAAGCCTTTGTTGTGGGCTTGTTTACAAAATGCTTATTTGCCCATTTGGTGGAGCATGAGGATGGGCCAGGGAATCTCATTCTAAATCTCTTAATCTTCTCAGCGGCCACATCTGGGAGGGCAAAACAAACAAAATGGCCAAATCATCCCCAGTCTGGCCCTCCCATCTGTATCCACCATTCAGAAACAGTCATTTTCTTAATAAGCATTCAGTGAAATCATGTATGAGTCAGTGGGGTTTATGTAGCTTTTTGTTTTGATTTGATGTCTTGAGCTATTAGTAAGACGAACTGCTCACTGATGCGAAGATAAGGAGAATTCAGGAATTTGTCTTGATATTTGCTTAATGAATACAATAACTCAATATGACATTAATGCAAAAATCATGTTTGGGATGATTTAAATTATAGTCAATTTCTTGACAGATGTTTCTTTCCTAAAGCAATCTCCAAATATGCTCTGAAACCAAAATAAAGTTCTGAAATATTGAGCTTGTCATGCGCCCTTGTTTGTATTCATGTGCTTTCATTTGAAACGTCTCTCTCTCTACATTTTAAAGAGCATCAACACTGGTGGGAGGGAACTGTGTGTTCAAGAGCAGATAGCAGGTTGAAAGGTCAAAGGGCAAAATGTTAAAGACAGCTGGTAGCACAAACAACAGCCAGTGGATCAGCTGAGCAATAGAGAGAGAGAGAGAGAGAGAGAGAGAGAGAGAAAGAAAATGAGCATACTACCATACTACTCTGACTGTTTGTGTACTGTAGTATACAGGGTATGCACACATTATGCAGATTTTCTGTATGCATGAAATGACCAGCTTCATCGAAACTCGATTAAGTTGCTGCCTATGTAAAGCCTACCAAATTACCCACTTATGAGATTCCATTTCTGCTAAGATAATGCCTTAGAATGCAGCTGCCTAAGTAGGCAGTCGGCAGGTTTTGGAACAGACCAATCCTTGCCACTAAGACGCACGCTTGGTGGCCTAATGCATGGCAGTTCACGGAAAAGCTCATGCTTCTGTAATAAAACTGCATGCTTCTATGGTCTCCTCTTTCAATCACTCTCCAGTTTTCCATCTCCAGTTTTCCTCCATTTAAAACTGGTCTCCTTGTCTGCAGCCTTTTGTGGTTTAATATTTGTTTTGAAATGAGGTTAACGTACATGTGATGCACAGTAGCCCTATCGTGCATCTGCCTTTTTATAATGTCTTCGACGATGATCTCATGAACCAAAACCAATAACATGTGGAGTCCAACCATTCACAGAGCACTGAGCATTTTTGAGAGAGGGAGAGAGAGAGAGAGAGAGAGAAAACAAGCATACTACCATACTACTCTGACTGTTGGTGTAGTATACAGAGTATACACACATTATGCAGATTTTCTGTATGCATTCATTTGGCAGATGCTTTTATCCAAAACGTCTTACAAAAGAGGAATACATTATAAGCGAATCCTCTTAAGGAGACAGTGGTACGCAAAGTGCTGCATTACAAAGTTTCACTAGCCTCAGATTAGTAGTATTCAAGACAGATTAAAGTGCAACAAGAATTTATTTTTTTTAGAGACTGGTTAAGTGCATCATGGACCATTTTTTGAATCAGCTTCACGGATGGATTTGGGAAGTTCATTCCACCAACGTGGTACAATGAAACTGAGGGACCAGCTTCATTATCCAAATGTGTAGTAAAATACAACAGAATATACTACATGGAGTTATATGCCGCAATGCAATGCACATAACTTGACCCTCTATTTCCCATGTTAAGGAATGAAAGTAAATGAACTGAACGTAACATCACTTGTGATTTTTAATACCTTTTCTTGACTCATTATTTGATCAGAGTTTAAAGATTAAAGATAACTGGCCACTACTTGTAGAATTTAACAGATGTGATTTTAATTTCGCATTTTAAAAGAAAAGTAGACACAGTATGCAGTATGCTAGTAGCGTTCCATTCTGAACCTAGCCTTTATCTTCATAGCCTTGAAATCTTAAAGGAATAATTCATCAAAAAATAAAAATTCTCTCATCATTTATTCACCCTCATGCCATCAAATGTATGACTTTCTTTATTCTGCAGAACACAAACGAAGATTTTTAGAAGAATATCTCATCTCTGTAGGTCCATAGATGTGAATGGTGACCAAAACTTTGAAGCTCCAAAAAGCCAAAATATAACTCTTGCCATTGTAGTCTCTAGGCACGATCATGATTTCAAGCTACACTTCCTAGTGCTTGACGCATGTGCAGAGCCTGTGATGATGCTAGGAAGTGTAATCAAGCTTGAAATCATGATCGCCAAGGAGACTGCTGATGTCATGATTTATAGTGAAAAAGTTATTTTTTGGTCTGTTCTTATCCAAAACCGATTAGATCACTTCAGAAGACATGGATTAAACCACTGGAGTTGTATGGATTACTTTTATGTTCCTTTTTGTGCTTTTTTGATCTTTAAAGATTTGGTCACCATTCACTTGCACAAGAAAGTAAGTCATTCACATCTGGAATGGCATGAGGGTGAGTAAATGTAACGCTGTCGCTGGCAATGACAAAGACGATGACGTGTGATGAACCTAAGTGCAGTTTTATTATCAAACTTGAAATTCCAAAGCCGTAACTCCCAACGTGAACAAAATACAAAACATGAACTTAACTATAACTTGACTTGACATAAACAATCCAGCAATGTTACACTACCTGACAATGGACAATGGCAAACATGAGGCTTAAATACATGGACAAGGGAGAAACATGACAATGATAACCAATGACAAGACATAACTGATAACAAGGAAACAAGACAATAAACCAATGAAATCAAGACACATGAACATGGAGCGAAACATGAAATCACATGACCAGGGGACTACATGACATGAAACACATGAACAAACACATTAAACTTTACATAATCAAAAAGTTCTGTAGGGAGCTGGGGGGAAAGACTGGGCATGGAGCATGGGATCAGGGCAATGCCAGTGGAAGGTGGAGCCATGAGAGGCTCGAGGGGCAGAGCCTTGAGAGACTTGAGGGGCGAACCCATGGAAGGTGGAGCTGTGAGAGACTTGAAGGGTGACACCAGGGAACTTGGTACCCGGAGAGTAGCCGACAGCTCGAAGGGACATGGTGGAGCTGGAGGTTCAGAGGACCGAGGTAGCACCGTAGGCTTGGAGGACTGAAGTGGAGCTGGGGGATCAGAAGACAGAGGCGGAGCCGGTGGGACTGAGGACCAAGGTGAAGCCATAGGGAAGGAGGTCCTTGGTGAAGCCGCAGGCTTGGTGACCATGGCGGAGCCGGAGGGACGAGGGACCCCAGAGAAGCCGATTGGCTGAAGGACCAAAGTGGAGCTGAAGGGACATAGGGCCAAGGTGGGACTGAGGGATCGAAGGACCAAGGCGGAGTCCAGGGCTTGGAGGGTCTAGGCGGGGTCAGAGGGTCAAAAGTTCCCCTTGCCTGATCAGGAGAACTAAGGGTGGGCACAAGGGCGGGAACCAATTCCAGCTCAAATAGCCCAGTGAGAGATGGCTCTGGAACAGACGAGGCCTGCAAAGCTGGTTCGTTGGCCAGAGGTGAGCCTGAGACCTTGCATGGAGCAGACTGAAGCTTGGCTGTGACATGGCACGGAGCGCACTGAGGTGTGACTGTAACATGGCATGGAGCAGGCTGAGGCGTGGCCGTGACTTGGTATGGAGCAGGCTGAGGCATTGCTGCGACATGGCATGGTGCAGGCTGAGGCGTTGCTGCGACATGGCACGGTGCAGGCTGAGGTGTTGCTGCGACATGGCACAGCGCAAGCTGAGGCATTGCTGCGACATGGCATGGCGCAGGCTGAGGCGTTGCTGCGACATGGCATGGCTGCAGGACTCAGGATCCGGGGAAAAAGGTGGCGCTAGCTCAGCAACCATAATGAGGAACTCTAGCTGGGCGGCCATGACGTGGGACTCGGGCTTGGCGGCCATGACGTGGGACTCGGGATCTGCATCCGCCTCCCCCACAGTGAACGTAGAACCACTTATCTGCAGGGCAAGGTCAATATACTGAGCCAGATTGAGGGGACTGCGACCGCCAGGCATCAGGAGGAAACCGGCTCACTCAATCCAACCCGGAAAATGTCCTTGAGGGCGACTTCATTAAAGTCCACCCGGCAGGCCAGAGCGCAGAAGTCCTCCACATAATTTTCCAGGGATCGATTCCCCTGGTAAAGACGCAGGAGTTGAACTGCTGAGTTCATCTTGCTATGGTCAGGTATTCTGTAACGCTGTCGCTGGCAATGACAAAGACGATGACCTGTGATGAACCCAAGTGCAGTTTTATTATCAAACGTAAAATTTCAAAGCCATAACTCCCAACGTGAACAAAACATAAAACATGAACTTGACTATGACTTGACTTGACTTGACATAAACAATCCAACAATGTTACACTTACAATACCTGACAATGGACAATGACAAACATGAGGCTTAAATACATGGACAAGGGAAAACATGACAATGATAACCAATGACAAAACAGAACTGATAACAAGGTAACAAGACAATAAACCAATGAAAGCAAGACACATAAACATGGAGGAAAACATGAAATCACATGACCAGGGGACCACATGACATGAAACACATGAACAAACACATTAAACATCACAGTAAATAAAGATAGAATTTTAATTTTGGGGTGAACTATTCTATTTAACTTTACTAAATTATTAGCAACTGAAGAGAAATACGAAAACAAGTGTGCATGTGAAAAGTTACTCCAAAAATCGTAAGATGTTGTGATCAAAATTCTAATGCAGTATTGCATGTATCTTCCACATAGAAGGCAATCTCAGAATGCAATGCGATGAGCCAAACTCAAGTTGAGCATCATTAAATTGCTCCATATGTAGAGCGTACCAAATTACCCACTTATGAGATTTCATTTCCGCTAGGGTAATGCCTTAGAATGCAGCTGCCTATGTAGGCAGTCGGCAGGTTTTGGAACAGACCAATCCTTGCCACTAAGAAACATGCTTGGTGGCCTAATGCGTGACAGTTCACGGAAAAGCTCATGCTTCTGTAATAAAACTGCATGCTTCTATGGCCTCCTCTTTTAATCACTCTCCAGTTTTCCATCTCAAACAATGGATTTCCTCCATTTAAAACTGGTCTCCTTTTCTGCAGCCTTTTTTTTTTTTTTTAATGTGGTTTAACACCATTTTTTTTTTTTTTTAAATGAGGTTAATGTGATGCACAGTAGCCCTATCGTGCATCGCCTTTTATAATGTCTTCCTTTTAGAGATGATAATCTCATGAACCAAACCAATAACATGTGGAGTCCAACCATCCACAGAGCATTGAGCATTTTTGATCTGTCTTATTCTTTGCAAAATGAAGAAAAAGAGGAGTACAAGAAGAAAATGGAAGAATAAAAATAGTTATCTGTCAACAATCCTCTGAAAGTCTATAGGGGAGAGAGGGAGGGAGGGCAAGAGAGAGATCAGGAGGGGGTCTCTCGGCCTGTTAACCAAAGTGTGGAAAGAGTGAGCTTGAAGAATCAGATAGTTCCAAGTCCTGATACAGCGTGTTTGCTTTTCCAAATGTTTTGATTCCTTTAAAATTTTCTTTGTCTCCCTGGATCCACTTAATGAAGTTTAGTGCTCAGTTCCTGTATTGGCTCCCATTAAGTCTAGTTGGGGAGTTTCTGAAATAGAATCATTTAGCTTATGAAATTGTGAGATTGGAAACACCTGAGATTGCATCATATGGTGAATGTAATATGCCATCTGAAAGCTTGTAACACTCAGTGGACCCACTCCATTTCTTTCTTAATTCTACATATGCACAGTGCACACACACAAATACAGGTGGCTCAGTTAGTGTCAGTCTGGTGCCAGTGTTGCAGGAAGAGCACCAGGATATATCTTGGCACTAAGCCAACCAACACTCACCTCACACCTAACATACACACACACACACACACCCTCTGCCATACCAATAAAAATGTGTGTTTGACCGAGCACACACATATATATATATATAGAAACAGTGTGTTACAATATTTTTGTGTTGAAACAATGTGTCATGGAATACTTAAATTGTAATACTAGCTTAGTGTTGCTTACTGTAGGCCTATACTTTGTGCTGGTTAATGCCTACCGTTTTTTTTTTTTGTTTTGTTTTGTTTGTTTTTTTTTTTACGGAGGGAATAGTTACACTAGGTGTAAATAGCACCTGCCACACAGCGTGGATATATGCACTCAAAAAAATAGAAAAACAGAAATTGGAGACAAAGTGCACCCCCAAGTGCTGCTGCAGTGGTGTGATGTGTATGGATGTGGTATGGATGTGGTTTCTTTGTCCAGATGACCAGGGTTCGAATCTGCCTTTTGTCCCACTTTTTCCCATCCTTTTCCTGTCTCCACTCTTAATGTTTCCTATAAAATTACTTACAATAATACAGTAAATAAAAATGACTATAGGTTGATTTCCTCGCAGTGATTTGGTCACAGTGAAGGTCGAGGAGTTGAGAGAAAGGTTTGATCTGGGTAAAATTAACCATGGTTCTACTATAGTAATATTTTAGTAACCATGTTTTTTGTTTTTTTTGGCATAGTTTTAATGCAATTAACTATGGTGTTATTACAGTAATACAGTGTTAATAGAGCAACTATGTTTAACTGTGTGGTTAGTGTTACCATAATTTTACTATAAAATACTATGGTGATATTATGGTTACTGTAGTAAAAACATGGTTATTTTGTTTAAAGGAAAGTTAGGGTTAGGTTTAGGGGTAGGGGTTGGTGTAGGGTGTCTGTAGGGACTCTAAATAAACATGACATGAAACATAGGGGTGTAAATAGTATCTGCCACTGTTTGCACCAGGGAGCAAATAGCATCTTACACTATCTGCACTCAGTGCAAAGAACATGCTTTTGGTTGCTATTTACACTTAGTGAAAATATCCTCTGCCATTTTTTAAATATATATAAAGTATGCATTATATAATAAATGTTAAAGGTGGACTCTTTTTGTTTGTGTCATCTTGGACTTACAGTGACACCTAGTGGTGTGGATGCAGCATCATTCACAATCAATTGTTTTCATTTACAGATGCCATTGTAGAAATTCACTATTCACAATCAGCCATGATTTATTTTATCCAAGAGTGAAAGTGTCCACTAACAAGACGATTACTGAGATTGAGTAGTATTCAGCTGGTCATGTGATTCCAAAATGGCAGCCCCCATGAGGGCACCCCTGCCCCATATAGAATAAAACAGCTTTTATAAGATTACTGATATGACTTGTGTCCTCATCTCATGTGAGTGGTCATGATGTCATACATATGTTTCAAAATTACAATTTGTTTATTTAGGAGTAAAACATTTTGAATGGGGAAAAAATTACTGAGTGCACCTTTAAACATTACAATAACAATAAACACTAGAACAAACAGTAAACAGTAGTATGCTACATAACATTGTCGCATGACCTCACTACATTGTATTTGTAATTCAGTGAATGGCATCCAGTTATGTCAGAAATAAAAATGCGTATTTTGTATCCAACTTTGTGTAAAATGGATTAACTTTCAATATGAGTCTAGAAAGAAACGTTAAAAAGTCACAGATTTTACTACCTTTGAATAAGTTGTCACTCTAGAAACAGATACAGGGATACAGTATTCCACACATTTTGGCATGTAGCACACTGTAAAATGTGATAACCTGCCATTGTTATCTTAAGGAGCTATTTCTATGGGGCTATTACTATGTTTTGTTGGAGTAAGTATTTTTTTAGGCTTATTCAGTGATGTTGAATAACAGTTTTGACCTTAATCAAACCAGTTTTAATTTAGATGTTACCAAATGAAGAAATTTTTTTAGGTTAACATTATTTCCAGTGTATGTCATCCAAGCATTCTTTGAATACAGGAAATGTTCATATGATGCACTTTGCATATATGTTCATCATCAATATGCATACATCGAAATAGAGGGATAGGGAGAGAGAGAGAGACTGAAGTGGAGAATAAGGGAGAGAGATTACAGGAGGAGAGAGAGGTAAAAGCAAATAGGGAATTAAAGTTATCCCTATCAGGTCTTGCATTGTATTGCTTTAGCACTTGTTGGCTTTTACTCTTTTGTTTACTGTTTGGCTCACCTCTTCACCCAGCCAGACTCCATTGCTGTTCCTTGGTGAATCATGCCAGTGGATTACAACAGATAAACAGATTGGAAACGTGGACTGTGAACGCTCCCCAGCCAGAGCTCAGATTACAGTTCCGGACATCTCAGCTAACCATCTCCTCTTCCTCCACGCTCCACAAGTTTACATGGGCAAACACTCTCTCCTCTCAACAACTAAAGACATCACCTAAGTACACTTATACTCTGTTATTTTAAATGTTCTTCCATTCAGCCTGATTCATCCAAACATTGTTGAAAGAAAGGATCACAAGTAAAGTAGTATTGCTGTGTAAATTCTCTGCGTGCCCACATATTTTAATAATGTCTCATAAAACGGTGCCTGCAAGTGGTTGAAAAAAATGTTTGGCCTGGTTGTACAGAGCATGAAAATGTGCTGCATTCTGTTTGAGTTTGCTTAACCCATTTGACATCCCAGTTTATTATCTATGGGAATTTTTTATACATAAACACATTTATAGCTCAGTTGGTAAACTTGTTTTTCTCATGATCTATAATACAGTAGCATAATCATTTACATTTATTTATTTATTTATTTATTTATTTATTTGCCTTTTCAGGACAAGGACCCCTTGGAGGATAAAGAGATGATGCAGGGACCCGCTGATATATTGCTTAAAACAGCAGTGTTTTATTTGAAGCCTGGCCTATAACAACATGCATATATTACTATCTTTTTGTATTTGAGTGTTTCAACTTTGAGCACTTTTAGCACTGTGGATTTCTAAATGGTAAATTCTCATTAAAAGAGTTTTTGCGCTCTCAATACACACAATAGTGTATGTACATGCGTCACAGCAGAATTACGTCATTTTTATAATTTTTTCTAAAAGTCATGAAAATTCTCACTACAGTGTCATTTCCACTACATCTCCAATACATCATAAATTCTGTATTGTTTTAAAAGAGATCAATGGTGAAAATGGCAGTGATGGAAATTACATTTGTAACGTTTTTTAAATAAAATGGCCATCACCTTTGTCTTGCATTTTATTTATCCTAAATACACACAATTGAATAATATTATCACACTTTTGCATAATTTGGTAAAATTAGAGCTTGATTGGAAATAACACTCACAAGTATTATATACCTTGATTTTTTTTTCTTCAAACATCACTCTCATAGGTATTTTATTTCAAGCATGCTCTTCACTGTAATTTTTGTTGACTATAACAAACATTTGAAAAAACTGTATAACTTGCAAAATTGTTTGGTATAGTGGAAATGATGCCACAACTGTGGGACTGTTGTAATTAAAAAAAAAATAAAAAATACAGAAATAATTTTCACACCCTAACCCTCATATAACAAAAAGAAAAAAGTGGAAATCAGTTCATTTAGATGAAAATCAACACCTGGGACATGAAATGGGCCGAAGTTGAATGAGCACCTATTTTTGTTAATTAATGTACAGTATATGGGTTTTAGTTGTTTTACCTACAATTATATTTTAACCTGGATTTCACTATGAAAATTGCCTTAGAAGCTGGCATGGTGTTAAAAACAAGCAAGCAAACAAACTTTTTTTTTTTTTTATGTGGGAGGGACAATGAAACATTTTGCTGAACTTTAGCTTCTTATCTTTGGTTGAAGTTAATTTAAAGGAATAGTTCACCCAAAAATGACAATTCTTCATCATTTACTTACTCTTATGCCCTCTGAAACTTGAATGACTTTCTTTTTTCCGCAGACACAAACAATGATTTTTTTATTTTATTTTTTTCACCCAATTTGGAATGCCCAATTCCCAATGCGCTTTTTAAGTCCTCATGGTCACGTAGTGATTTGCCTCAATCCGGGTGGCAGAGGATGAATCCCAGCTGCCTCTGCGTCTGAGACCTCCAACCCACACATCTTATCACGTGGCTTGTTGAGCGCATTGCCATGGAGACATAGCGCGTGTGGAGGCTTCATGACATCCACCGCGGCATCCACGCTCAACTCACCACGCGCCACACAGAGAACGAACCATATTATAGCGACCATGAGGAGGTTACCCAATGAGACTCTACCCTCCCTAGCAACTGGGCCAATTTGGTTGCTTAGGAGACCTGGCTGGAGTCACTCAGCACACCCTGGGATTTGAACTAGCGAACTCCAGGGGTGGTAGCCAGCGTCTTTTACCACTGAGCTATCCAGGCCCCCCCGCAAACAATGATATTTTGATGGTTATTTGATGTCTGTTTGTTCATACAATGCAATTGAATGGTGACCAAATTTTCAAGCACAAAAAAAGGACATAAAGGCAGCATAAAGGTAATCCACAAGACTCCATTGGTTTAATCCAGTTGATTTTAGGTGAGAACAGACCAAAATATAACTCTTTTCACTGCACATCTTAATTTCAAGCTCGACACTTCCTAGCGCCATCTAGTGCTCTGCGCATGCGTCAAGCATTAGGAAGTGTAATCGAGCTTGACATCATGATCGTGCCTAGAGACTACTATGACATACAAGCCATGACGATATAAGCGTCAGTAAATGATGAGAGATTTATGATTTTTGAGTGAACTATTCCTTTATTGTTGTATTTTTTAATGCAACTTTTTTCACAACAATTTGTTTGATATAAGCATTAATTGGCATACACCCTGTTGAGGACATCTGTAATGTAAAATCTTACTCATGCACACACACACACACACACACACACACACACAAAATACAAACCACGATAATAAACCCAATGTCATTCATCTTAATTTAGATATATTTAAAGGGCACGCACATGCATTTCTTCATTCTTTTCTCTGTCTCTTTCTCTCTCATCCCTCTTTTGCTCCACGCCACACGCAGCACAGTAAGCCAACACCAGCACTGTGATCCCAGGCTGTGCGGCTCTTAACCAGAGATGACATCACCCACCCCTCCAGCCTTCCTCCATTTTCTCAAACAAAGCCCAGTCCAAACCCAGATCTATAATTACAGTCCTAATCTGTACACTGCCAGAGGCAGTATAGACCTCGGGTTTGGGGCTCAGCCAGCCTCGCAAACATGCGCACCCAGTTTGGGCTACAAAAGGCCAAGCAGGATGGAGAATGGTCAATGTCTGAATCCTAATTTGAGGGCCAAGATGCTGGTTTAACCAGCCTGCCATGGCACACTCCGCAGAATAAGTACTGAAACGATTTATTCAACATGAAATACTGGTAAATGTGATGCTATAATATGATTGTATCAAAACTCAATTTTAAAAGTTCTAACAAGTGAATTTTGACAATCATGTAGCTATCTTTGCACTGCGTATTACACAATCCATTTGCCATTCAAGGACTCGTGTAATCACCCCGTATGACTGACATTTATAGCTATACATGGGGGTTGGGGGTGCAGGCATTCTGAACACAGGAATTAAGGCTTCTACCAACCATGACTGTAATGATACCCTTTCAGTTGTGAACAGCATTTCACATTAAAATTCTTTATAACACACAGAGGAATTTGCTTGTGTTAGTGATTGTCAATCCATGTACTAACATTCCAAGGAAAACACCAAAGTTGTCAGACAAATATATGACGAAGTTGGTGCATAGTTACATTTTTCAGGTATACAGTGGCTTTGGGCTTGAGTAATGGAGAAAAGCTATTTATTTTGCTACAGTATGGATTCAGTTACAATACACTTCCTTCCAATAAGTGCCACTCCAGCTATTAATCTTAAAACTTCCAATAAGACTAAAACAACACTCCAACTATTTATCTGGAAACCTAACTTTTGGTCTCACTACTTATAGATGGGCAACTTCTACTCTGAAGTTCAGTTTTGTTTCTTTTGTAATTGGTGTTCTCACCAGTGTTGGGGAATAACTAATTAAAAATAGCGGCACTACTAACTTAACTACACTTTAAGTAGCGGGACAGTTGTCCAGCTGTTTTCACAACAGTGAAGCTTTTTCAGTAACAAGGTTCTTTTTCGAACATGTTGCAGTGTTGCACGACAAAACGCTATGTTTTGTCAATGCAGTAAAAAGTCTAAAACATTTAACGGTGCTGTAAGCAATTTTAGCCATTAATGATTAGAATAAACCATTCACCAATTCACTTATCAGAATAATGAACTAGTTCAAACAAACAATTCACAGATTCATTTGAGCCCCTGCACAGAAGTCAAAGCATCTTCTTAGGTAATATAGGTAACATTTTACAATTAGGTTGTATTTATTAACATTAGTAAATGCATTAGGTATCATGGACTAATAATGAACAATATTTGTTACGGCATATATTCATCTTGGTTAATGTTAATTTATGAAAATCCAATTGTTCATTGTTTGTTCATGTTAGATCATAATGCATTAACTAATATTAACATATACAACTTTTCATTTGAAAAATGCATTAGCATATGCTGAAAATAACATTAACCAATATTAATAAGTGATGTAAAATTATTGTTCTATGTTAGTTCGCCTTAATGAAGTTAACTAATGTTAACAATTACAATCTTATTGTAAAGTGTTACCACAAAATATAAAACATTTTATGAATGTATTTCTAACGTTGCCAGCCTATAGAGATCTTCATTGTTTTTGTGCCAGATAAATATTGTTTTGATTGCAAAATTAAATATATTCTTTAATAGCTTAAATGTTGTTAGCTAGACTGTTTGTTGTTAGTAGCTTGCAGTGTGGCGAAATACTTTTTTAAAGAGTAACTTGTCTGTAGTTTAGCTACTTTAAAGGGGTCATGACATGCCTTTTATTTCATTATTTTAATATGTTCTTTAAAGTTCATTTATAAATTTTCCACCCTCATTCTGATCCTCTGTCAGAAATGCTTGGTTTTGGTGCGGCTTCTCCTTTAAGACTTGACAGTAAACGCCCACTGTTATGATTGGCTCTCTGCTCTTGCCTGACCTGCTCTTTCCTTGTCATCTCAATGCTGACTTCTACTGTGCAGGCTACGGACGTGATAAGGTAATGTAGGCACTGATGTGTTGTTGTGGAGGCAGTCAGATGCAAATGTCTACCACGGTATGACATCAAAATGTGGAGAAAGTAAAGAACGAGTTGTTTTGGCAGCTTGGTTTCAACAAATGCTCTTTTTGCAGTGAGGAGGAAGTTTTGAGTTCTGAAACTTACAGTATGTTTTTATAGTGCAATGGCCCCTTATATGTTAAAAGATCAAGGAAAATTTTATTTCTCATGTCATGACCCCTTTAAGTTAAGAGAAGCTTAGGAAGCTACAGCACAATTTCAAAGTAGCTTCCCTAACACAGGTTCAGAACTTATCTTTATATAATATCCTTAAATATTTCAGAAACCTCAGATATAGTCAAATGTTTTGAACCACCATCATTTCTCCAGTTGCATGAGGCAGGAAAAGCTTTGGGTCTGCTTTACCAGTCTTTTTTTAATCTTATTTTATCTTTTATTCCAAATGGCAGTAGTCCTAAAAATGGATTTCCATCATTATTAACATCAGTCCAAAAGAAAAACCCATGACAAACACAACTCTTTTACAGTGACTGTTCAGGCTAATTTCTCCAGGGCAAACCTCAGGTGTGAGCAACATATGAGGGGTTCTTCCAAGGTCTAGCGAGCCAAGAGTGGACAGCACTATGTTCCATTGCTTCTTCCAAAGTTCCGCTTCTTTTCCAAGAATCTCCAGTCCCTGCCAGGTCATATATTGTGCTGTCATGTACTTGCTCTAATGAAAAGTCATGGGAGAGAGTGCATATGCATATGTACACTTTTAAATACATTAATAGGCACTGTGTTATTAGACAATAGATACTGCAAGTTTATGCAGTCTGCGCATGTTTCTGCATATAGGATCCACTATATCCAGTATTTCTAGCATTATAAAATAATACAGTGGGTTTCATTAGCAAGCTTTTAAGCTGATGTGTTTGTGTGGTTTCAGTATTTACGTCTAGCAGTATATTGGGTGGGGGATATAATTACTTTTTTATGAAAACAAGCTTATCGTGCTTAGTAACTCAACAACTGACCAATGAAAACATACTGTCGTCCAAAGCAGATTTTCAGTGATGTTAAAGTGGAACAAAATCTTCTTCCTGTCTGTTTTGCATATTTATAAAAAACATTAATTTATCTCAGAATATTTATTCAAAGACACACAATTCATATTGTGGTTGATTCCTCTTCTTCTATGCCAAAAACCCACATTTTCACCGAGACATTTAATAAATTGCCTGTTTATTGTTATTAAGCTCTTGAGGCCAATGTTGCAAATTCTTGCCAGGAATTATTAATAAAAGTCATGGAACACATTAAATGATAATATTAAGGTGGAATTTACTTTGGAATATCTCTTTGATTTGGAGTAGAGCTATTTGCATAGTTGAAATTGTCAGCTATTGATGGATGTTATAAATTATGTATCATTCGATCTCTTTACTTACAAAGAGCACCTCTAGCCAGGATAAAAGGAAATTTAGCCTGAGGAAACAACCCCTTGCTGTTTATCACCCCACTGATACAAATCTGAGGAGCCATATTAAATTTATATTGTCCTATTTAATTGACAGCCAGGTTATGGGACAGGCAGTCAAGCCAGTCATTCTTTTTTAAGAGTTCAGTTCTTTTGGATGGTCATCATCTCATTTATTATCCCTCACAGATACAGATTCACATATCTGAGCCCAAACTTGCTGACACTGAATGGAAGAATATAAGAGAAAATATATGACTCATAATCAGATGTGTCTCTGCATGCAAACTTACTCATGACTGCATTTATTTCTCCCCATTAAACGTAAGTAAAGTAATAAAATACACTTGACTAAAACAATGAGCAAAGTCTCTTTCAAACATAAGGGAGGACAAACTACCACAAAAAGACCAAATACATAATTTTGCGAGTCATCTTGACTTGATCTCTTCAGAAGTTATTTAAAGGGATAGTTCATTTAAAATAACAATTCTGATATAATGTACTCACCTTCACGTTGATCGGAATGTGTATGACTTTCATTCTTCTGTGGAGGACAAAAGGAGATGTTAGGCAATGCCATGCGAGTTTGGAATAACATGAGGGTGAGTAAATGATGAAATAATTTTAATTTTAAGAGAGCTATCTTTTAATACACAGCATTTATTAGACATCTACAGATATTCAGTGAAATTGCAAATAAAAAAATACAAAATGGAGAAAGTTACACCCGAAACGCTGAAGAGACACAGATGCATTTTCCTTTCCATGTTCCCAGCATTACTCTGGTTCAGTACAATTTGTAAACAGCTCTAAACACATACATACACCCCATTAGCTCTCCATTAATGAGACTCTTTAAAGATTCCTCTCCTGTCCTTCAAAAGCCTCTCCATCCCTGATCTATGCCATTAGGGCTAGCAAGACCTCCCAAAGCTCATTTCCCCAGACATTACTAAATAACGCTATATGTTTCCACAAGTCTCCTTCAGCCTGGCAACCCAGAGTCAAACTATTGGTGCAATTATACATTGTTCTGAGAGTTATATAATTGGGGAAGGGGAATTTGAAGCCTACTTAATAGCTTTGGTAAGCTTGTGTGTGTGTGTCTTTAACAGCATGTGTGTACATGTGCTTATATGTGGTGAGAGAAGGACAGGGAGATGTTCAATAGAAATACTTTCAGTATGTGTACATGTTTAGAAAATATTAAAGGAATAGTCCACCCAAAACTGAAAATTCTCTTCCTTTCTTCTGCAGAACACATATAAAGATTTTTGGAAGCTCTGTTGATCCATACAATGCAAGTGAATGGTGACCAAAACTTTGAAGCTCCAAAAATGACATAAAGGCAGCATAAAAGTAATCCATACAACTCCAGTGGTTTATCCATGTATTTTGAAGCGATTTTTGATGAGAACAGACCAAAATATATCTATATATAGTATATTAAATATAATATTAATATAATATAAATATAATATGCCATTGCAGTCTCATTGGCGATCATGATTTCAAGCTTGATTACACTTCCTAGAGCTCTGCGCATGTGTCAAGCACTAGGAAATGTTATCAAGCTGGAAATCATTATTGAGCCAAGATGAACAGAGGGAAAGGAATCATATTTTGGTCTATTCTCACCAAAAATCGATTAGATCACTTCAGAAGACATGGATGAATTTTATGCTGCCTTTATGTGCTTTTTGGAGCGTCAAAGTTTTGGCCACCATTCACTTGCATTGTATGGACCTACAGAGCTGAGATATTCTTCTCAGAATCTTTGTTTCTTCTGTAGAACACAAATAAAGTCATACACATCTGGGATGGCATGAGAGGGAGTAAATGATGAGATAATTTAAATTTTTGGATGAACTCTTTAATGCATATTATTAAAATTAGATTTATAAATAGATTGTTGACCTCTTGAACTGAAAAAAATAAAAAAATAAAAAATAAATAATTAAAAAAAAAAATATATATATATATATACATATATATATACAGTCTTGTAACTCCTGTTTTTCATTAGACAAAAGAGGCTTCCTGTTTTACCATACCATTGATCTGGAGTCTGAACACTCATTCGTCCCAATGGAAATCATTTCTGTTGTTTCCCAATAGCTTTGTCTGTGGGGTCAGTCCTGTCCCATTGCTGTTAAAAACTCTGACAACTAGAAAAGTGCAAAAGAGGCTTCGTTTATTTGTCTCTAGAGTTCATATCAGCAGTACAATCTGTGGACAGCTGTACAATAGAGCATTAACAGAGACAGTAACTTATGAAACAGCCATCTGACTCCCTGCTGTTAGGGTTTAACTCTTTCATGACTCAAGCCTATTTTACTCCTTTCAGAAGACAAACTAAGTGGGAGCCCAAGATTATGCTTAAAATGAATCCCAGTTACAGAAATACGATTTTCCATGCACTGCCTAAAGTAAAGGATTCTTCTTGAGGTATGTCTGGTAACTTCTGTAATGCTGCTCTGGTTGTTGAGGCAAAGGTTTTGTCATTTCCCCTTTGTGGCACCCTCTGCTTTCATGATAAGTCCCTGTTGTCGTTTCAGGAATTTGGAAAACACTGCGTGAGTGGAATGAGAGGAATTTTGCGCCTTTCTCAGTCTCCAGTCTCTCCGTTTTCCTCTCTTTGCTTCAGGTCGTCAGCATGGCGCTGCATGGCCCTTAAGTTTTTCTTGTGTTTTTTTGAATGGTGACCAACAATAACAACATCCCATAAACAATGGAGTTGGTTGATGGGTGGTGGTGGTGGGAGATGAAGTGTTATTGCATTTGGCAGCTGCTGCGCTGGCAGCCTCTCTGCTGAGGGTTAGCAATGTGCTCTTTGTGGTAGTGAGGAGATATTTTGTCAGTTCTTGGATATACAGCAGGTCTCGCGGGACAGAGGACTCTGCATCCTCTAGTAAACCCACTCACTCTTTGTTTCTTCCTTTGCTCCTTTTTCAAATGCATTCAGTTTAACAGGCACAATCCACCTTGAGTGTAACTTTTGTTATGTACAATATTTTTCCTCATGCACATGTATCAGTTAAAGGGAGAGTTCACTCAAAAATGAGAATTCTGTCATGATTTACTCACCCTCAAATTGTTCTAAAACTGCATTACTTTCTTCAAAAAGATGACTGAGGCTGTCAGTCCATAAAATTCTGCCTAATATCTCCTCTTGTTTTCCATGGCAGAAAGTCACACTAAAAAATAAATAAATAAATAAATAAAGAAATCTTTGTTTGAATTCAATTCTTTGATTCAATCATAGACAGTGGTTTCACGTGTTTGAAAAAAGTTCTTTAATTTAGATTACCATGTAATCTCAATTTAAAAATTTCAAGTAGAGGGAGCCTAATTAAATTTAACTAACCCAACCAAATTAGCCATGTTAAATTAACATTAATTAATACAAAATTTGTGTCACATACTAACTAGTACACTGAACGCTAGCATGCTGAATGCATGCTAAAAGGAAACACTATGCTTTGATTAGCATAGCAATCGCTCTCTGAGATTTGTACCTGTCCTCAAACTATGCTTATGCTCCAATATTCACCGTAATGGTAACCCCCCAAACTCCAACAACAAGAACTCAGCACAACAAAACATTAAACACTAACAAGTACAAAGACACATTATATAACACTTTAATTTTAACATTTAATCTCCCTATCGAGTGCCATGCATAGCATGCTGGGAATTAGAAATCCCCTGCCCAGTTTCACTTAACCAAACCAAAAATATTTAGGTTGTCCCAACACAAATAGATAAAATAAAGCTTGAAAGCGTTGAAACAACTCAGTTAATTTCATTTGGTTACATAAATGTTTAAGTAATATGAACAAGGGTGGAGTGCAAGATTTCTTTTTTTTTTTTTTTAAGAGCATACAGGTTTGGAACAACATGAGTCTGACAGAATTTTCATTTTTGTGTGAACTATCCCTTTAATATCACACTAATAATGCAAAGTTCAGACAGTTTTCCTGGTGTACTTCTTAATTCATCTGCAGAAATGAAAAACTTACAAATGGTCTCTGGTTCTACTAAGCACAATGAGATTTTACGCTTTAGCCTCCATGGCTGAACCTGATATCATGATTTGATGAAGAATATATGGAGTTAACATTAGGCTAAGTCTATGCATTACATTGTTGGTCTTTTTTATTGGACCCTCACTCACAAAGCACTTCAGTAAAAAGGGTCAGGGCCTTGGGCTTCGCCGGTGCACAGGTGCTGCTCCAGTCCTGTTGCCATGACAACCGGACTAGGTTGGCACAAGGTTCTGGCCGAGGTGTGTGCTGCTCTCAGGGCACAGATTTTGTTTCGCAACTTTTTTGAGGGCCCACGGACTCTTCAAACTTTCAGTGCCAAAATAGCACGAGAAATCTAATGAAGAGCAAGTTAGAGCAACAATGATATTACAAAATCAGGGCTGAGTTTAATGATGTTATGATTGTGTATAAATACATTTTCACTCTATGTTCTCCAATATCAGGACAAATATCAAGAACAAAGCCCTGGTGTCCATAATTTGGGATGGTTTTAAAAGACACTTTGCACTTGAGTATGCAACAGGAATCTAAAACTAAAGTATGTCTAAATAGCTAATGTTATATATCCCTATTATAGTACTCATGAATGTAGTAGAACTACAGGACTGATATCTTCAAACACATTCCCACATGGTCCATTGTTGTCAAGGTGATGTGCATCATCTAGTGGTCAGTCTTTGTAAATAAATAGGAAGCTCGAGGAAAGGTTCAATATATGGGTTTTATTCACTTAATAGTCCATCATCCCATAAATACATTTGAGTTAATAAGCACTATGCTGTGATAGTGATTTATCCACAGAATATTTTAAGTGTTAACCAATATGTACATATTTTGTTGAATGATTTAACAAGCAGGAAAAAAAAAAAAGAAAAAAAAAAAAAATCGATCAGCCATTCTGATTTCAATCAGCCCATTCTCCTTTACAAAACTCACACACACACATATACACACAGAAAGCTTTTTCCATTCTTAAAGCCTCATTATTAGGTGCATGGTTGTACAACATCAATGTTTGTGTCTCTTCCAAAGCACTCAAACAGTGGAGTCTCAGGCTTCTTCTTGAATTCTGTTCCATTCCTACATGCATCATGACTTTGGCTTGAAGGGATCCGACCAGATTTTCACACCTAATTCAAAAAATGGCAATTATACAGTATATATACACTACCGGTCAAAAGTTTTGAAACACTTGACTGAAATGTTTCTCATGATCTTACAAATCTTTTGATCTGAAGGCGTATGCTTAAATGTTTGAAATTAGTTTTGTAGACAAAAATATAATTGTGCCACCATATTAATTTATTTCATTATAAAACTACAATTTAATAAAAATATAAAAAAAAGTTTTTGAAATTGATGACTAAATTAATAATAATAATAAAGAAAAGCTGCCAATATGTGCCCAACATAGACGGGAACTCCATCAATACTGTTTAAAAATCATCCCAGGGTGATAATCCTTCAAGAAGTTGGTTGAGAAAATGTCAAGAGTACATGTCTGCAAATTCTAGGTAAAGGGGGACTACTTTGAAGAAGCTAAAATATTACACAGTTTTGATTTATTTTGGATTTTGTTTAGTTACAACATAATTCCCATAGTTCCATTTATATTATTCCACAGTTTTGATGACTTTACTATTATTCTAAATGTGAAAAAAAATTATAATAAAGAATGAGTAAGTGTTTCAAAACTTTTGACTGGTAGTGTGTGTGTGTGTGTGTGTGTGTGTGTGTGTATATATATATATATATATATATGTGAGAGAGAGAGATTTGAAAATGATGTCTGTTCAATAATGTACATAAAATGCTCATTCATATGGAATGGAGAAACTGAACTCCTACAATTAAGTGAATTGTTTTTTCAAAACAATGAAAATGTTTTATCACTATTCACTCAATTCACAATTCAATACAGTGTTTTTTCAATCCTGATTAAAGCTAAAAGGACTAAAAATCTGAATAGAGATACCCTATGAATGACTTAAGCCCATAATGCCTATTTAAATGTTTGTAATGAGGCAAATCATATAGGTTTCACTAGCTTTGACAATAGCAGGGGCATGTTGCAAAATATTGAGCAATATATGTATACCTCAAAACCAGGGACTAAGAACGGTTCAAGGAACAAATATGAAAAATTAACTACATTTTTTGCAGTCCTTTTCAATTGTTCCAGAGAGAAAACTTTATTTTAAATGCTGGTTACCATTTAATAACAGTTTAATTTTGTTCCAGTAATTTTTTTTATGAAACCAAAAACTAAATGGTTTATCACAGTACAGTATTCCTGTTGCCCAAAAATGTGGCTTCACTCTTTTTAGTATAACATGATAAGCATGTGCTTTGATTCTGATTTGACTTTGACATGCTGTGACATGTTGAAGACCACGTATATATAATTACTACATTTGCATGCACAGTTAATCCAGATGCAAGCAAATATATAGAGGTAAAAAGCACATTTCACAGTTGTTTCCAAGTCTTCACTGAATTATTGTTAGATATGATGCATTAATACAGATTTGATGCTGCCCAGTTTTGACTGAGAAGCAGATCAGTAATCAAAACAAATAATTAAAATAAAATAATAAAGCAATTATTAAATAATCAAAATTATTTGGCCCGCATAAGATGACGTTTAGTCCAGACGTGCCCATGCAGTGTGTGTGTATGCAGGAAAGAGAGATTTTGACTATTAACTGATTTTAGACGGCCAGATTTATTTTTAAAATATTTTTGAGAATATATTTAATATTAAGAATACATTTATTGAAAATATGTTATTTTATACAGGCAACTGTATTCCCCCATGGGGGAAAATTTTTTGCTTATTTTAGCTTATTTTGTTGAGGCAAGTCCCTTACTTTGAGCTTGTTTTTCCAGACCAGGTCCCTTGTTTCTCTTGCTAGATCTGGCAACACTGCAACTTTTATATCTCACACCCTTTGCACATACTACATACTACTAAAAATAGGGGCCTGGGTAGCTCAGTGGTAAAGACGCTGGCTACCACCCCTGGAGTTCGCTAGTTCAAATTCCAGGGCATGCTGAGTGACTCCAGCCAGGTCTCCTAAGCAACCAAATTGGCCCGGTTGCTAGGGAGGGTAGAGTCTCATTGGGTAACCTCCTCGTGATCGCTATAATGTGGTTCGTTCTCGGTGGGGCGCATGGTGAGTTGAGCGTGGTTGTCACTGTGGATGGCATGAAGCCTCCACACGCACTATGTCTCCGTTGCAACGCGCTCAACAAACCACGTGATAAGATGCGCAGGTTGAGGCAACTGGGATTCGTCCTCTGCCACCCGGACTGAGGCAAATTACTACGCGACCACGAGGACAAACTCTTTTCTGCCAAATAACAACATGGTTACCACAACTACTAAAAGTACCACAGTTACTACTGTGAAATCAAACATTTATAGGGGATCTCTTTCAAACAGAGCAAGAATCTTTCAGAGTATTTCTGTAATTTTGTTTAATACCTTTCTTTATGTCATTGGTGTCAAATACCAAAATAAATGTAGCAAAGTTATATTAAATGTAAAAAAATTTTTTCGAAACGATAACTGCAATAATGGCACTTTGGAGGAAACTAAGGCTAGCAAGGTATTTTGTTTTGTAAGAGAATGCAGAAAGAGCACTATTTTAATCAGACAGACATCTGAAGTAAATGAACAAGACTCACCAACAGGCTGAACATCTGCTTGATTTATTCCAGCTCGATTCATCTTCTGGACCTGCTCTGTTGACATAAATAAATAAGTAGTGAATGTTTGCACAACTAAACATTTAGCAAATGTTCAAACTGCACTCAGTAATATTTTTAACATGTTCTCTTGGACTTGGACACTTGTTTTGCAACCAGCGCCATTGTATTTATTCACTATTCACAATTAGCCATTATAAATGTTAACCATGACTGAAAGCTTACAGAGATTAATCCAGTAGTATTTGGCTGGTCACATGATTCCAAAATGGCAACCCCCATAAGGGGACCCTCGCCATGTAAAATAAAACAGCTTTTATAAGGTAACTGATATGACTTGAGTCCTCATCTCATGTGAGTGGTCATGATTTTATACATACATTTCAAAATTTCAATTAATTTATTTAGGAGTAAACCTTTTTAATTGAGGAAGAAATTCTGAGTGCACCTTTAAGAAACTTCACGTTTTCGAGATAGCCTCACAGGCCCTTTTACATAAAATAGCTAGGAATGTTTTCACTAGCTAACCTGACTTTAAACTGATTACGAGATTATTGGAATAAAATGTACCACAATTTGACGTGACGTATGTTATTTTGGTACATTTTGTAACACGAGAAGCGTTATGCAGCGTAATGATAGACTTACTGTAATCTTCACTGTGAGTGAGAGGATGGAAAAATATAGGATAAAAAGCAACTGCAACAGCTGCAATGAACCCTCCAAATATAAGCGTTATCCTTTTATTACTGGACATGATTGTTACATGTTCACCTCATCCGAGAAGGACAGGAATAACCTCAATCATGCTGTTCCGGGGTAAAGTTCACATATTAACAAGTCTAACGTCCATTATTAGTTAGACCTCGCTATATTTAAAAATACACTTTTATAAAAAATTAAAAAAATATGCGGAATGAAAAAATATTGTACGTTTATATTTTAAAAGGTTATATTTTCACTGTATGTCATTTTGTTATTTAACAGCAGGACTTTTATTGTGTCGTGTGTTT
The DNA here is from genome assembly GCF_019703515.2 of Myxocyprinus asiaticus. Lineage (NCBI taxonomy): Eukaryota > Metazoa > Chordata > Actinopteri > Cypriniformes > Catostomidae > Myxocyprinus > Myxocyprinus asiaticus. The sequence continues at coordinate 52,325,954 of NC_059344.1, forward strand.
TCCCGTCATGCTCGTATGTGTATGGTTTAGTGTTGCTGTGTCAGTGTGTGCAGTGCTCGCTGTGTTTCATTGACTCTTCGTTAGTAATAATGGCCTGCAGTAACACATACAGACTGCGCTGTTCTCTCCCCGCACACGAGATGGATGTCAGGGGTCTCGCCGCTGCCGCATATCCCGACGGAGCGTTTGTGTCTGTCTCCAGAGACCGGACCGCCCGGGTCTGGGTTCCAAACTCGAGGTACAACATCACCAGCTTCTTCTACACATCATGGCTATTAGAGTTACTTCTGTCTGACAATTAAGCTACTTCACTTTAGTATTCGTTGGTTCCTAAGATGAGTGGTTAACAGTAGTCAGAGTCTGTCAATATACTGAAATGGGTTGCCAAATCAAGCGAAACGCAACTCAAGAGCATCTTAACGTGAAACGAAAGTGACATGTTGTTTTGTTACTGTCAGGGACCGATCTGTATAACACTCCATTGACGAAACGTTAAAGAAATAGTTCAACCAAAAATGAAAATTCGCTCAACATTACTCGCCCTCATGTCATCCCAGATGTGTACGACTTTCTTTCTTCTGCTGAACACAAATTAAGATTTTTAGAAGAATATCTCATCTCTGTAGGTCCATACAATGCAAGTGAATGGTGACCAAAACTTTGAAGCGCCAAAAAGGTCATAAAGGCAGCATAAAAGTAATCCATACGATTTAAGTGGTTAAATCCATGTCTTCAGAAGCGATATGATAGGTGTGGGTGAGAAACTGATAAATATTAAGTTCTTTTTTTTTTTTTTTTTTTTTTTACTATAAATCTCCACTTTCAATTCCAGTGAAATCTCTGGATCTGAACTTCAATGTTCAACATAAACAATGCTTTTTTTGCATCTTTGAGACCTATTTGGACATGAAAATGACAAACCAAAATGTTGCCAAACTCTGGATTTGAAAGAGGAAAGCTGATTTTGAATAGTATCTGACGCATACATGCTGTCAACTACTTTTCCGTGTTGTGGGTGACGTCAAAGGAGTACTGTTCTGCCTCAGTGGTAAAGCATAATACCTGTGCCATCTAAGGGACTGTTGTTGAAGTAAATAAAACTGTTGAAAAATGTAAATAATTAAGATTTTTAGTGTGTGAATATCGATACAATATTGTTAGGAATAATATTGCAATACTTCAACAGATCGTTTTTTCCCCCCACCTCTATTAAATTTTGATCTGTTTCTAACCCACGCCTATTATATCGCTTCTGATGACATGGAGTTGAATGGATTAATTTTATACTGCCTTTATGTGCTTTTTGAAGTTTCAGAGTTCTGGCCACCACCATTCACTTGCATTGTAAGGACCTACAGAGCTGAGATATTCTTCTCATAATCTTTATTTGTGTACTGCCAGAAAAGAAAGTCATACACATCTGGGATGGCATGAGGGTGAGCAAATGATGAGAGAATTTCCATTTTGGGTGAATTATCCCTTTAAATGACTCTAGACTCTTCAGTTCTCAGTCCAATTCAGCTCAACTCAACTGAGTTCAATTCAACTCATTTTAATTAAATTAAAGTTCAGTTAAATTCAGTGATGCTTTATTGGAATTACTATTGGTGTAGAGCATTGCCAAAGCAATTCCTGTTGAAAAAAAAAAAATAATAAAAATCTAAAACCAGTGTAAGCTGTTTGTAGCTGGTCTCCCAGCCTGATCAGACAAAAAGTGCATAAAACACCTTAAACCAGCCAAACAACAAGCCTGACCAGACTAGGTTTTTTTTTTTTTTTTTTTTTTTTTTGTCTCAGCAGGGAGAGTAGTATTACCATTTATAGAATACAGGTTTAATTTAAAATAAATGAGCCAATGAATGCATAAATAAATTGAGAAAATGAGAAAAAAGAAAAGAAAAAAAAACCAGGTTTGACTGTTAACGTTTCATTACAAGTAAAACAAATTAATAAAAAATTAAAAAAGCAATAAATGTAAAACATTTTTTAGAACAAATTCATAAGGTCGTATATAGAATGTAGGTCAAATGTAAAATAAAGGACAAAATAAATGCATGGAATTAAATGCATAAATAATTGCTTAAAAAGGAGACTATAAGATTACATAAAAAGAAGAAAAAGCTAAAAAGTTAAAATATAGAATGTGAGTTATACATAAAAAATTAAAAAAATGCTCATAACATGTTTCTCTCTATTGTTTTTCTGCAGTGAAAACATGGGCTTTACAGAGATGCATTGTATGAATGGCCATGCCAACTTTGTGTCTTGTGTGTGTATCATTGCGCCCAATGAAACATACCCCCGAGGATTGATCGCCACTGGAGGACACGACAACAACGTCTGTGTGTTTTCACTAGACCGACCAGACCCCCTGTTTACCCTCAAGGGTCATAAAAACACAGGTACTCTCATCTGCAGATGATTTTGCTTTATTATGGTGGTGAAACTGCATGCAGATAGTCTTGAGTTGGCATTGATAGATACCTGTAAAGGTTGAATGGTTTACTCTTAAGATGCAAGCCATTCCTGCTTTTTGCTTGTGTTCACAGTTTGCACACTCTCAGCTGGCAAGTTTGGCACATTATTGAGTGGCTCATGGGACACGACAGCCAAAGTCTGGCTTGGTGAAAAGTGCATGATGACCCTACAGGTATAGTGACAAAGTCCTCACCTCAACCGTATACGTTTTGTTTCTTCAGTGTAATTGTTTCCTGCTCTGTCCCTTTAAGAGGGATCTCAGACATACCCACATTGACTGCAATCAGTATCAGTACAGTGTGAGGATGCAGTAATGTGCTGAATGCTTTCTTCTCTTTTCAGGGACACACAGCTGCCGTTTGGGCTGTGGTCATTTTGCCAGAGCAGGGCTTAATGCTTTCTGGATCAGCAGACAAGACCATCAAGTTATGGAAAGCTGGTCGCTGTGAGAAGACCTACACTGGTACATTGGCTTAACTGACACCTTCATTGCTTTAACAAGGAAAAAATCTTTCTCTGATGTGCATCAAAGTAATTATGTGAAGCTCATTTCATTCCAGAAGACCTCCAGCAGGGGTCACCATTCATATTGAATGTTTTGAGAATTTCTTGGAGGAAATGGCACAAAGCAATTGTTTCTGATTTTTGTTACATGATTTTGTGAGATGTTTAAAATGTATATGGTGTGTCCTGTAGGTCATGAGGACTGTGTACGAGGACTTGCAGTGATAAGCGATGTGGAGTTTTTCTCCTGCAGTAATGATGCCAGCATAAGACGTTGGATGGTGACGGGTGAATGCGTGCAGGTTTACTACGGTCATACTAACTATATTTACAGCATTGCTGTCTTCCCCAATGGGCAAGGTGCTTATCTTTATTTTCTCAAAAACTCAAGGTTTGGCATGATATACGGTACCAGTTAAACGTTTGGACACACATACTCATTTTTAAATAATTACTTTTTCCAAAGTTATCAAAACAATGAAACAACACAAATTGAATTATGGGCATTTTTCTGTGACCAAAAATGTGAAATAAATTTAAACTTTCCTATATTTTATCTCCTTCAAAGTAGTCACCCTTTGCCTTATGATTTTTCTTAACCAACTTCATGAGGTATCCATCTGGGATGCTTTACTTTATAAAGTATTGAAAAAGGTTTACACGGATGCTGGCCACTTGCTGGCTGCTTTTCCTTCAATCTCCGGTCATTTAAATAAAGTATATATATATATATATATATATATATATCAGTATATATTTATACAGTTGTGGCCAAACATTTTGGCACCCTTGGTAAATATGATAAAAGAAGGCTGTGAAAAATATATCCTTATTGTTTATCCTTTTGGTCTTTCATTCAAAATATTCACAAAAATCTATCCTCAAGTAGATATCAAACAATTCTAAACACAACACAAGTTTTATCAAAAAACAAATGTTTTTGTCAAATATATGCGTGACACAATTATTGGCTCCCTTGTATTCAATACTTTTTGCAACCTCCCTTTGCCAATATAACAGCTCTGAATCTTCTCTTATAATGCCTAATGAGGTTGGAGAACACCTGGCAAGGGATCTGAGACCATTCCTCTATACAGAATCTCTCCAGATCCTTCAAATTCAGGGGTCCACACTGGTGGACTCTTCTCTTCAAAACCCCACAGGTTTTCTATGGGATTCAGGCCAGGGGACTGGGATGGCCATGGCAGAGCATTGATTTTGTGGTCAGTGAACTATTTTTGTGTTGATTTTTATGTGTGTTTTGGATCATTGTCCTGCTGGAAGATCCAACCAGGGCCCATTTTAAGCTTGCTGGCAGAGGCAATCAGGTTTTGATTTTTGATCAGTTGGTATTTGATAGAGTCCATGATGCCATGTATCCGGACAAGATGTCCAGGACCTCTAGCATAAAAACAGCCCCACAATGTTAAAGATCCACCACCATATTTAATTGTGGGCATGACGTATTTTCCATATGACTACCTCTCTGTATGCACCAAACTCACCTCTGGTGTTTACTGCCAAAAAGCTCTGTTTTTGTTTTATGTGACCATAGAACCCGGTCCCATTTGAAGTTCCAGTAGTGCCTGGCAAACTGAAGATGCATGAGTTTGTTGTTGGATGAGAGCAGAGGCTTTTTTCTTGAAAACCTCCCAAACAACTTGTTGTGATGTAGGTGACGTCTGACTGTAGTTTTAGACTTTCTGACCCCAAGACCCAACTAATTCCTGCAATTCTCCAGCTGTGATCCTTGGAGAATGTTTGGGCACTCGAACCATCCACCTCACCATGCCCGGAGACAAAATAGACACACGTCCTCTTTCAGGCCGATTCGTAACATCTCCAGTTAATTGGCACTTCTTAATTATTGCCATGATGGTGGAGATGGGTATTTTCAATTCTTTAGCTATTTTCTTACAGCCACTTCCAATTTTGTGAAGCTCAACAACCTTTTGCTGCACATCATAACTTTATTCTTTGGTCTTACCCATTGTGATGGATGGCTTAAGAGAATTTGGCCTGTTTGTTACCTTACATTTATACCCATGTGAAACAGGAAGCCATGGCTGAACAATTTCATGTTCCTTGTCACCCAGGTGTACTAAAAAATGTAAAATATGAATGGGAATATACTTCAGATATATTTTACTCGTAAGAATTTCTAGGGATGCCAATAATTGTGGCAAACGTGTTTTGGAGAAAAATATTTATTTACTTATGAGATTTTTCCCAACTTTCAATTACTTCAATTAAAGGTTAGATTTTTGTGAATATTTTGAATGAAAGATCAAAAGGATAAACAACAAAGACATATTTTTCACAGCCTTCTTTGCTTATATTTACCAAGGGTGCCAAATATTTTTGGCCAATACTGTATATACATACATAAAAGATTTTTGTAAAGAAATCCATGTTAGGCACAATTTAGATTTGTAATGTATTGTGTCAAGCATTTAGCATACGTCTTCAGTTCAAAGGGTCTTTAAGATTATGAGAAACATACAGTCAGGTCAGGTGTGTCCAAAAGTTTTACTGGTACAGTACAGTGTTTCCCCTATATACATTCAGCAGCTGCGCACATTCAGAGTTTGGCGCTTTATATGCACTAAATATGCTTCTCATCTGCAACACAATATTTTGTGGTGCGTTTAAAGCCTGGTTTTCGCACAAGCCATTACAGAACCACTCACACCAATTATCTGCTCTGCTCTGTATCTCTGAAACGCACACATCGGATGCATGGGATTTCCTCAATACTGCAGCACAGACCACAAAACTGATGTGACCCATTTGAATTGTAGTGAGAATTTTCTAGTTTAAAGTGCTATGGAGGAAGTCAAACCTCTCAAACAGTAGACAGCCCTGACATGCTAAACAGCTCTGAGGTGGAAAAGAGCAACACTGTGCTATGTTCCAAAATAAAGTTTTTTTTAAAAATTAGGCTACACATCATTATCCTTACTAAAATTCATTATGATTTTACAGTAGTAACTGTGATATTTTGACAAAAATGTGATAGTTTCTGTGAAATAATCAATTAAAATAATCATTTTTATTACAACTGTGGCAGTTGTAAAGTTTCTAAATGTGTTTAGGCTACTATTGTTTTCATAACAAAAACAATAATTTAGTATTATTATTATAGAAAGACTTGCTACAATGACCTAACCACAGTAATGGGAACCATCCATGCTTTTACATGTGCTTATGGCATTGCCCTATAAATAGTGTGGGTCTTGAAGCAAAACCAGTTGAGAACCACTGGTGTGATTCAGAAGTGTTGATAGTTGTTATATGTGTATGTTCTGGTAAATAAGCTTATATTATCAATTTGTATTTATGATTAATAAAAATAGTGCAAGTAATTTTCTGCATTGAGCTATTTATAATTATAATTTTATAATTATAATAATTATATTTTTTATAATTTTATTTATCACACATTATACATTTGCACATACAGTGAAATTATTTTTTTCACAAGCTGGAGTCAGAGCGCAGGGTCAGCCATGATACGGCGCCCCTGGAGCAGATAGCGTCAAGGGCCCAACAGTGGCATCTTGGCAATGCTGGGGCTTGAACCCCCAACCTTTTGATCAGTAACCCAGAGCCTTAACTGCTGAGCCACCACTGCCCCTAAAATAGTTTTTAATACAGCTATCAGGGCTTTCAGAGCCCCTTAAGTGTCAAAAGCTCCCAGTAAATAAACACGCACATGACAAGGCAAACATGAATAACCCATCTGTAATGATTCTTAAGTCGTTTTAAGCTAATCCTCCACTGACGCACCTAAGTACAGGTCTGGTTTGCGGGCTCGTGGATGCGCACACAACAGCGACGCTGCTTAAAACAATCGTAGGGGTAACACTGCTGTATATTTACAAACTCAGGAGAGTTGGATAGACACATACATATATTAATACACAGTTTTATTGAGATCCAATATTGTTTTCTTTTACTCTAGACTTTATTAGCACAGGCGAGGACAGAACCGTAAGGGTCTGGAAAGAGGGTGAATGTTCTCAGACAATCCGTCTGCCTGCTCAGTCTGTGTGGTGTTGCTGTATTCTGCCTAATGGAGACATTGCTGTTGGAGCCAGGTACTCATACCATCTATATTGCACCATCTTCAGTGTACTCTAAATGTGTAAATTAAACGTACACTTCACCCTGCATGAGTTTCATGTGACGATAGCAAATGTCTTTTCCAAAGCGATGGCATTATCCATGTGTTCACGGAGAGCGAGGATCGTGTAGCAAGTGCTCAGGACCTGCAGGCTTTCGAGGATGAGCTCTCCAAAGCCATCATCGACCCCAAGACTGGAGACCTGGGTGACATCAAAATAGAGGACTTGCCTGGCAGAGAGCACCTGGATGAACCAGGTAACCTGCTCTCTTTTAGCTATTGTTTTTATTGTTTTAAAAGTACTTTTTATGTACTGTCATTCTGCAAATTTGGTTAAGGTCAGTGGTTGTCTCCCCCCCCCCCCAATAATCGAATCATAAAAGTAGGGCTGCACAATTAATTGAATAAATAATCAAGATAACAATTACAGGTGGCACAATTATAGCAGTCCATAGGTCTACTCATGTTGCATCAAAATTTTCCATTTCATTCTGTATTTAAAGTATGTTTTTGCAGTGGTTGGTCATTTTAACCAATTAGAGATATGTCCGTTGCTTGTTTCTGTGTATGATGTATTCAAAATTGGATTAATAGCTTTGTTTTTTTAATGCTTCTGAGAGAGCCAATGTTAGTCTTGATTTACTAATGCATAAAACAGCAATAAAGTCATTTAAGAGTACAGCTTGTTTTGGATGTGTAGCGGACAAAGAATACGGCATCCATTTGGTCCCCCCCAATATAAATATTTTAATGTAAATTCTATTAATCGAAAATAATCGCAATTACAATATCAAGGGAAATAATCGAAAATTATGATTTTTGTCATAATCGTTCAGCCCTAGCTTAAATTTCTTTTAATTAGAAAAAATATCTTCATGTCATGAGAAAACTTTTTATTTAAAAAAAACAATGAAGACTAAATGAAAAGTTACACTCTTCATTTAAAAAGGATCTGAATGAAGGAACTTTTTGTTGCTAGCCCTACATTGTTACTTTGTGTATACTTTCTGAAATGACCACTGAAATAAAAACAGACCTAATACAATTTAAAAAAATGCTATTTACAAAAAAAAAATAAATAAATAAAAAGCTAAACGGAGACCAAAATTTCTTACACTAACTCCTCCTAGAGAGCTTTCAAGCTACATCCACCAAACTTGGTACAGATCTTCAGATTGTTCTGCTTTATTGTTTTTGTTCTTTTCTAATTGATCAGATTTACGGTATCCGCACATCACTTGATCAAAATTGGGAAAATCCCAAACACTTACATTGACAGAATGTTAAACGGGCCAACAGAATGCTCGTTAATTCAAACTCCAACTGTCAAGAAATTCCAATGTAAACAAACTCAATAAAGGCCTTTGATCTGCTTTAATTTGCTTATTAAATTCCAACCTGTTCAGACTAGTTTAAAATTTAGACAAGGTGTTGTCAAGCCAACATCAAAGTTCGTCTTGACAACTTTCCCCTTAGTTTTTGTTTCTTGAAGTGTAAAGCATATATTCTTTAAACTGTACATGTGGAATATCTACTGCAATGTTGTGAACATTTTCATCACACGGAGTATTCTTTGTTAATGTACAAAATTAATACCAAGTATAACATACATATTGGATGTTATATGTGTGTGTAGGTAACCGTGATGGGCAGACGAGGCTCATAAAGGAGGGTTCTAATGTCGAGGCGTATCAGTGGAGCATGAGTGATGGACGCTGGATAAAGATTGGAGATGTAGTGGGCGGGTCTTCTCAGCAGAGCTCAAAGAGAGTGATGTATGAAGGGAAGGTGAGACACTTAATATGCCTGTCAATCCTATGTAAGAATTCATACACAGTAGAGCTATTATATACAGTATCTCACAGAAGTGAGTACACCCCTCACATTTTAGTAAATATTTTATTATATCTTTTCATGTGACAACACTGAAGAAATGACACTTTGCTACAATGTAAAGTAGTGAGTGTACAGCTTGTATAACAGTGTAAATTTGCTGTCCCCTCAAAATAACTCAACACACAGCCATTAATGTCTAAACCGCTGGCAACAAAAGTGAGTACACCCCTAACTGAAAATGTCCAAATTGGGCCCAAAGTGTCAATATTTTGTGTGGCCACCATTATTTTCCAGCACTGCCTTAACCCTCTTGGGCATGGAGTTCACCAGAGCTTCACAGGTTGCCACTGGAGTCCTCTTCCACTCCTCCATGATGACATCACAGAGCTGGTGGATGTTAGAGACCTTGCGCTCCTCCACCTTCCGTTTGAGGATGCCCCACAGATGCTCAATAGGGTTTAGGTCTGGAGACATGCTTGGCCAGTCCATCACCTTTACCCTCAGCTTCTTTAGCAAGGCAGTTGTCGTCTTGGAGGTGTGTTTGAGGTCGTTATCATGTTGGAATACTGCCCTGCGGCCCAGTCTCCAAAGGGAGGGGATCATGCTCTCCTTCAGTATGTCACAGTACATGTTGGCATTCATGGTTCCCTTAATGAACTGTAGCTCCCCAGTGCCGGCAGCACTCATGCAGCCCCAGACCATGACACTCCCACCACCATGCTTGACTGTAGGCAAGACACACTTGTCTTTGTGCTCCTAACCTGGTTGCCGCCACACACGCTTGACACCATCTGAACCAAATAAGTTTATCTTGGTCTCATCAGACCATAAGACATGGTTCCAGTAATCCATGTCCTTAGTCTGCAGCAAACTGTTTGCGGGCTTTCTTGTGCATCATCTTTAGAAGAGGCTTACTTCTGGGACAGCCATGCAGACCAATTTGATGCAGTATGCGGCGTATGGTCTGAGCACTGACAGGCTAACCCCCCACCCCTTCAACCTCTGCAGGAATGCTGGCAGCACTCATACGTCTATTTCCCAAAGACAACCTCTTGATATGACGCTGAGCATGTGCACTCAACTTCTTTGGTCGACCATGGCAAGGCCTGTTCTGAGTGGAACCTGTCCTGTTAAACCGCTGTATGGTCTTGGCCACCGTGCTGCAGCTCAGTTTCAGGGTCTTGGCAATCTTCTTATAGCCAAGGCCATCTTTATGTAGAGCAACAATTCTTTTTTTCAGATCCTCAGAGAATTCTTTGCCATGAGGTGCCATGTTTAACTTCCAGTGACCAGTATGAGAGAATGAGAGCGATAACACCAAATTTAACATACCTGCTCCCCATTCACACCTGAGACCTTTTAACACTAACGAATCACATGACACCGGGGAGGGAAAATGGCTAATTGTGCCCAATTTGGACATTTTCACTTAGGGGTGTACTCACTTTTGTTGCCAGCGGTTTAGACATTAATGGCTGTGTGTTGAGTTATTTTGAGGGGACAGCAAATTTACACTGTTATACAAGCTGTACACTCACTACTTTACATTGTAGCAAAGTGTCATTTCTTCAGTGTTGTCACATGAAAAGGTACAATAAAATATTTACTAAAATGTGAGGGGTGTACTCACTTCTGTGAGATACTGTAGCCACCATTTCCATTATATATAATGGGTGAATTCCAAACGCCGTTTTTGCACCCTTGAAGGGCACTGCAGGAAGGGGACACCACATGAAGGGGTGTTCCAAACAAAAGTGGGCAACTCAAGCCCTCTACAGAGGGCCCTTCAACAAGGCTGTTAGCGAAGGGTACATGCGATGGTTACTTTGAGGAAGTAATTTTACCATTTGATCACGTGACCCTGGGTGGCATGTCCTTGGGATATATTTTAAAGCAAGTTTGTCGATCAGAACATATTACATGTTCAAACGCTCGGGCAAGCGATATAGCCCTTTTATAACAGATACTTCTCCTCCTCTGCAGTTTACATTCGTCCTCATACATAAGATAGTAGACAGCCATAAGCAGAGAGATACTCCAAAATCACAGTCCATTTTTACCTGTAGGCGAGTCTAAACCCTGTGGTTTATTATTATTTATTTATTATTAAGACCTCTCGTGCATCAAAAAACTTTTGGCGAGAAGCGTTCATTTATGTATTCTATATATATATTTATGTACAGATAACAAATTAACAGCAATAAATAAGAGATTCCTGTTGTTAGAACAGCTGTGCTATGTTGTCATGGTAACATTTCAGGCGAAGAGAAAGTGGAAGTGAGGTATGTCTTTCATTACTTCCTTCATCAAGGGTGTCCCAAACGGCCATACAAGAGATGTGAGTGCCCTGCTCTCTTCAGAGTTCCCGCTTCAAGGGCTCAGTCCTTTGGAGGGAGTAGGGCATAGGGATGCTCACTTCTGTTTGGAATTCGCCCAATACCTGTTGTCTATAATTTGACTCAAACACTAATAAGCAACAATGTATACATTTATAGGCCTAAACGTTGAAAAGTTTTTTAATGACTTAGCCCTGAGGTTTAAATATAGTTCATATATGTATAACATCCCCAATGATTTCCCTCTGCCTAAAGGAGTACGACTTTGTCTTCACCATTGATGTGAATGAAGGAGGTCCACCCATGAAGCTGCCTTACAATGTGACGGAAGACCCCTGGCTGACTGCACACAACTTTCTGCAAAAGAATGACTTGAGCCCCATGTTCCTGGATCAGGTGGCTAACTTCATCATTGAGAACTCCAAAGGCCACACTCTTGAGCCAGCCCCTGCCACAGCCACAGACCCCTTCACAGGTAACCAGCAGAGCTTTTTGAGCCTCTGAACTAATCCGTAACCACCCCATCTGAAACTCAACATCATGTCGGTAGAAATTCCATATTAAGGCCCCAGACTAAAGACTGAAATGGTTGCAAATGAAATAAACGGAGAAATATTATTGCAATGTGTACTTTAGGTTCAAGAAACATTCTTTTTTATATTATTTTATAACCTTTTTCAGCTGACGCTAAAGACTGCAGTGTGTTATAAATCCCTCCTCTCTTCTCAGGTGCAGGACGGTACATCCCAGGTTCAGGAGCTGGCAGCCAGGGATTTGGAGGTGATCCATTCACAGGTAAGCTGTTTTCACAAGCATTTGATATTTGTTCATATGAAACCAAACTTTTTTTCGTTCTTTTTTGAAGAGAGAGATTTTTGTGTTGATTTGTGTAGGAGCAGGCCGGTATATACCTGGGGCAGGATCCACAGGCACAGTGCCTTCAGGCGCTGATCCTTTTACTGGTAAAAAACATAGAAATATACAAATGTACAGCTGCATTCACATTAGCAAACACATTAATGGATATTACACACTAATATATCTCCTGATGCCCTTTAGGTGGTAGTGCCTATTCCTCTGCTTCACTTCAGAAAGCTACAACAAACATCTACTTCCCCAACACAGATGGAGTTATGTTTGAACAGGCTAATGCCACTCAGATTCTTGGTAAGTGACATGTTTACACCAGAATGTCAGAATTTCTCCTGTATTGTCCCTTGAGTTTTTCCCTCGTTTGGTGTGTGTGGAAATGTTGTGCAGTTACAGTGCTTTTAAAGGCTTCTCTTTGCTGGTCATCCCCTGTATGATAGGTAAGCTTCGGGAGCTGAATAACACTGCCCCTGAGGATCACAAGCTGAGTGAGGGAGCACTGCACTGTCTGGAGAAGTTGTTGCTCGTAGTTACAGACCTGAATCTGAGTCAGGAACAGCCCACTGCAGAGCAGATCACTGTTCTCTGGAGGACCAGCCACTGGCCAGAGGGTACAACACTGAAACTGAGCTATTGCTCTAGAGATGTCAAGGCAGTTTTGTTACTTTAAAGATATAGTTCACCCAAAAATGAAAAGTGTCAATTTTTTCATCCTCAAATCGTTCCAAACTCGTATGACTTTCTTCTGTGGAACACAAAAGGATATATTTTAAAGGGTGATCTTACGCTGATTTCAATACAATAGCAGTTGATAGTGACTCATTTTAAAGCTTACAAAAGTGTCATAAATGTAGTTCATGCGACTCACGTGTCATATTCTTCATAGTCTTTGAAGGAATACGATCACTTTGTATGAAAAACAGACTAAAATGTAAGGCGTTATTCACTCTCATATCAAATCAAATAATTGTAAATGGAGCATAAATCCAATATGCTGACACATCAATAACATCAAACTTCATTGGTTCTCATGTCACGACATTTGGTCACTAGATGCGCACTTGGATTTGTCAATTTTACTTTGATTCATTTTGAGAGTAAATAACGGCTTAAATTTCAGCTTAAATCATACAAAGTTATAAATCAAATAATAAATTAGGGATAAATTATTTTCTTTAAAAACTTATGAATGACATGAAAAATTATGTTTTGAATATCAAAATATTGCTAAATATTTAAAATATGTCTCTCTTTTTGGTCTACTTTAGTTTTGGTCAGTTTTACATTTACACTTGTTTGTGAACTCATGGATTTTATTTTTAATTAAAAAAAATATAATTTTATATATATATTTTTTTTTTTTTTTTTTTTTTTTTTTTTTTTATTATATTATGTGTAACAGTAGCCAGCTGGTAGATAGCTGTGCAGTGTGTAAACCTCTCTCCCCTGGCCTCAGAAGGCACACTAGCAACTGAGGCTAGAAGCTGTAGCCTTTAGCCTCCTCGTAAGCGTGCCCGCCTCCCATGCTGTAGACCCCAGTTCGAATCCCGCTCGGAGTGGGTCGAGCTGTACCGATTACAGCGGTGCCATGACCCAGATGGGAGTGAGGTTTAGAGTGGTGAGTGTGACATGGTAGCCAGCTGGTAGGTAGCTGTGCAGTGTGTAAACCTCACTCCCCTGGCCTCATGCTGGAGGCTGTAGCCTTTAGCCTCCTCGTTAGTACACCCACCTCCCATGCCGGACACCCCGTTTTGTAGCGGATCGAGCAGGACTGGTTACATATGCAATAGTAAAACATTTCTTTCCTAATTTCTTCACTTTCACACATTATTTTAATGCTCTGATTAAACCCACAAGCCCTTATTTGTCATGAAGCAAAACCTTTGAGATTTAGTTTCATAATTTTATCACTCCACAGAAATGCAGCATGCGTCTCCTCCTCTGTGTCACTGCGTATCATTAACACTCCAGTAACCAGTAACATTTTCCATTAACATGATCGTTTAAAGTGAAATCGAAGCGCTTTGCATTCACTATCAAAGTTTATTCTTGTTAGTTTATATTTCGCAGGCGTTTGCCACGAACCTCTGCTGACAGCGCATGCATGAGAGCGCTTCACACACGCTCTTCAGGACAGGAGCTGGTTGACGTCGGCGGTGCGGCTCAGTGACGCTCAGACTCGGAGTTGACACTCTGAATGACATACAAACGCGCCGTTCATGGCATTAATACAGTATTTTCACTTAAAATTCCCTTATTTGGTCATTAAAATGTCATTGGAATTTGAATGCCATCATGATTGTCTCAAATAACCGTGGTTAGATCGAATAACCACGAAAAGACGGTTATTTCATAATCGCAACAGGATTAACACAACAGCTCAATAAATTTTTTCATCTTATTCCTCTCTCAGACATCGTCTTCCCTGTGTTGGACATCCTGCGCTTGGCTGTGCGCCACCCTGAAGTCAATGCACAGCTTTGTGGCGGAACAGAGGGTGCCAGTCTTTGTAACCATCTCCTGGGACTCATGTCCCCTGAGGGCCGACCTGCAAATCAGATGCTGGCACTCCGCACACTCTGCAACTGTTTCTCCGGGTCCCATGGCCGTGCTCTGCTATTAGGCCAACGTAACTCAGTCTTATCCCGGGCTGGAGACCTCCGCACTGTTTGCAACAAAAACATCCATGTGGCGCTGGCCACCCTGTTGCTAAACTACGCTGGAAGGTTGTACAGTCAACCAGCTGAGATAGAGGCAAAAGCACAGTGCTTGTCAGTGGTTAGCACTGCCTTAGAAGTAGTACAGGACAAAGAGGCAGTCTTCAGGCTACTGGTGGCCCTGGGGACCACAGTGGCTGGGGACAGCACTGCAAAGGACCTTGCAAGATCTTTGGGTGTCAACTCTCAGATTTCTAAATATGCTAGTGTGTCCGATCCCGCTAAAGTGGGGGAATGCTGTCGACTAGTACTTGATCAACTGCAGTGATGCCACAAATGGGTCAAGTGATGTAATCAGTTTCTCCTTCCATCACAAACCTCCACAAGATCTGTCTCCCCTCTTTCAAATCTCTCAAACATCAGTTTGTATTTAAATTTTCACATTTTGATGAATGGATATGAATGAATGCATGATGTGAATAAACGCTGGTGATTAATCAATCTTTTTTTTAAAGCAAGACTCATGTTATTGATGTATATCAAGAAAGCAATGCTCAACATCAGTATGTTAATGACAACATGAAATGGCATTCACAATCCATTTTATTTCTGTAACTTGATATTCAACAAGAGAAAAGTAGGGTGGGACTTGATTTTATCTATGAGGAATTGATGATAAGTGATGTCTACTGAAAAGGGAAGTAATTTTAGAGGTGGAGCAAATTATGATACATTTTGATAAAATATTATAAAGACAAACTTTTTTTTATTGGGAACCAGTATGTTGTTTACAAGCTGAAGTGTGTAATTTTTCAGTGTTAAAGGGATAGTTCACCCAAAAGTGAAAATTAAGTTATCATTTACTCACCCTCATGCCATACCAGATGTATGACTCTCTTTCTTCTACCGAACACAAACAAAGATTTTTAGAAGAATATCTCAGCTCTGTGGGTCCACACAATGCAAGTGAATGGTGACCAAAAAGGTCCAGAAAGCACATAAAGGCAGCATAAAAGTAGTCCATACGACTCCAGTGGTTTAATCCATATCTTCAGAAGAAAAATGATAGGTGTGGGTGAGAAACATATAAGTATTTAAGTCCTTTTTTACTATAAATTCTCCCTGCCCAGTAGGCGGCAATATGCACAAAGAATGTGAATCGCCAAAAACGAAGAACAATGTGGAAGTGAAAGTGGAGATTTATAGTAAAAAAGGACTTAAATATTGATCTGTTTCTCGCCCACACCTATCATATAGCTTCTGATCACATGAATGTAATCACTGGTTCTCACCACCATTCCCTTGAATAGAATGGACCAACAGAGCTGAGATATTCATATAAAAATGTTCATTGTTTTCTGCAGAAGAAAGAAAGTCACACATATGGCATGGCATGATGGTGAGTAAATAATGAGAGAATTAGCATTTTTGGGTGAACTATCCCTTTAGAATACTTTCACCTATCCCAGCTTCATATGCAGAGAAAACTATAAGTAAGCCATTCGTAGGTTAATTTTCTCAAACTGTAAATGCTGTTTTTCTGTGGTTTTATAAAAATTCTTGTTTGAGTTTGCAACCACAACAATATCATTGCTGGATAATAGCATACGCTAGAGGCAATATTTATGTTTGCAGAAATTACACACTTCAGCTTTAACTTTAAAGGTGAAGGACATATATTTCTTACATTTAAATATAAGGCTACTACAAGTGATTTTTCTCCTTTTTATTTCTAAAATATTTCACATCTGTAGTTAAACACAGGTTAAATCCTACATCAACAATGTTTTCAAGTCTTAATTGAATCCATAATGTCATATTTTGGTAATAAAACTCAATCATTTGCTATGCCTTTCCTATGAAAATAAACACATTTGATGATCACATTTTATCAAACCCCAAACATGCCTCCAGTATTCTATTAGTAGTTAAATAAATTAAGCCCAAATACATAGGTTTGGAGCAAAGTCTTTGCCATATTCACAGAGGAAATGACGGGTATGTTCCTCTTGCCTTGTACACAACTTTTCAGATCCTTATACTCCAAAAAATGTGTTTATGTAAACCATTTTTGAAATGACGAACTATCAGCTTGGTGCAAGTTAGAGCAGATTGTGCGTTGTTGTTAGTCTCTTTTGGACCATGTAGTGTATTGGTAAACTGACAACTTTTTTTAACATGCTATACTTGAAGCATGAAGCATGCCATCACATTGTACACTTTCAAGATAAAGTCCGGACAGTCAAGTGTATATAATCTATTGAAACATTTATAATAATTACATATAATTTGGAATATGTTATATAGCTTCAGGGTTTGGTATAGCTGCATTTCTCATGATTAACTTTGCTGTAGGTCCCATATAAGATGAAAGCTTGCCTTCATTGACAATTAATCTTCACAGCTTTTGCCCACCAAAGTTTTTTTTTTTTTCTTCAGTCAGGCAGCAAAAAAGTTCCAAAAATTGCAATACTATTGGCTTAAAAGTTTAAACTCTACAATTCACATTTTCTTACACAGATCTGCATCCAAGTCATGTTTGGCAAAGTAATCTATAGCATCCCAGGATAGAACTAATGATCGCCGCCATAAGAACATTTCAAAATCACTCTAACAGCTATAAGAGGTTTCTATGCCGCATTAGTGAGCTCATCTGTGAATTCAGCCATGATGTCATGCAGCCAAATGTCTCTTTCCTCTTGTGAAGTGTCCACCAGGTAGATAAAAACCTTG
Source organism: Myxocyprinus asiaticus (assembly GCF_019703515.2). Lineage (NCBI taxonomy): Eukaryota > Metazoa > Chordata > Actinopteri > Cypriniformes > Catostomidae > Myxocyprinus > Myxocyprinus asiaticus. The sequence continues at coordinate 52,343,494 of NC_059344.1, forward strand.
CGGCCCCAGGGCTGTGATGCCTCCTGCACTGATTCTAGCTGGGCCACCAGAGGCTTCTTCTCAACATGATTCCTGAACACAATGGAGGCCTCCTCAGACCACTGCCTGGGCTTCAAACCTGGAAAGATCAGAAATGCCTTCAGATCTACTGTCTGTTTTTGTTTGATTGTTTTTCAATAGTCAGAACAGGATACAAAGTCAAATCTGAACTTATGAGTAACCATTGAGGGATAGTTCACTCATAATTATGTATTAAATGTTGTAAATCGCTGACTATGACTATTACTTTGTTTTAACTTCCATGTTGGAATTGAGTTTTTCCAAATTGTATGGGAACATAGGAAGTACAGTGTCTCTTTTGGGCCAATAAATGGTGAATGGGTTTTAGAGCTGATGAACCACTCTTTTGAATAAATAAAAGACCCTTTCTAACAGAAAATGAAGTGTACCAGCCAGTTGAGCAGTGATGGCCTGGAAGGGGAGTTGGCAGAACTCCTGGATGAGGGGCCTGAGCTGGGTGCAGCTTACCAGCTCATGTTTACCATAGTCCAGCTGAAACACTGACACCATACCATTAGACAGGATTCCCTTCACCAGAACACGGTACCAACTGAAAAATGAGAAGGAGAATGAATGGTCATATGATGGCAAAGCAATACATTCAACAGACACAAGAGTCAAAATGCCTTGAGAGGTTCCTTGGGACAAAATACAACCTAACCCTGCTGTTTGAATTAAGATAAATACATTTAAATATGCTATGTAATTTAATTGCTATTTAACGTCTATTAAAGGGATAGTTCACCCAAAAATGAAAATTCTCTCATAATTTCTTTCCCTTAAATTGTTTCAAACACACGTTTTTTTCCTTGCGAGAAAACCCATAGGAGGCATGTTAGCCTCAGTCACCATTGACTTTCATTGTATGGAAAAAAGATGCAATGAAGGTGAATGGTGATGACTAAAAAGCAGATGACCTAGAAATTATGAAAAAACTTACTTGTTTTCCACCTTGGCAGCACAGACCTGGTTCTTCTCCACTTTAAATGTTTTTTCCTCTATCTTATTATAATAAAGAATCATCTCCCCCATCAAAACCACCAATTTGTACATATCCTGCCACGGCTGTAGCACAAAGTGCCCAGGATGGCATGCCACTGAAACAAATACATCCATATTCTGTCCAACTTCAGGCAACTCCAGCAGTGGTGGAAGAACCAGGTGTTCAGGTGGAGAGCCTGGACATGTGCTCTGGCTTCCAGTTGAAGATGACTTCCTCTTGGGTGTGTGTGGAGCTCTGTATCCTCCATCAGTGTTGAGGCCGGAAGTGGGGATGGCGGCAGGGATCATCAAGGATTTTGAAGATCCTCTGCTGCCTAAGAAAACATCCTTCTGGTGGTTCCACAGATCAGAGTTGGCCAGCTGTTGGTTCAAGCTGCAGCTTGTGTCATGGAAGTTCTTGCTGGTGAAGAGGTAAACATGAGCAAGCCGTTTGGTCTCATCCACCTTGGCAATCTAGAAAACAAATTTGAGTATTTAAGTATTATTTGAATGCGGCAAACCGTTTTATCTTCTTGAAACTGCTTATCCTATATTCAGTAATGGTTCCTGGCTCATACCTACTTGTGCTTCAACACATCATGAAAATATGTGCTTCATATTAAGTCATTTGGTTTTTGGTGTGCTATTTAATTAGCATGGAATAGAACTTTCATTGATGTTTTTGATAATTGGTTGTGCTGTTCCTTGAAGGGATAGTTTACCCAAAAATGAAAATTCTGTCATTTACACACCCTCATGCCATCCCAGATGCGAATGACTTTCTTTCTTCTGCAGAACATAAATGAAGATTTTTAGAAGAATATCTCAGCTCTGTTTGTCCATTGCAAAGTGAATGGTGGCCAGAAATTTGAAGGTCCAAAAAGTATATAAAGGCAGCATAAAAGCTATCCATACAACTCCAGTGGTTAAATCCATGTCTTCAGAAGCAATATGATAGGTGTGGGTGAGAAACACAATATTTAAGCCATTTTTTTTGCTATAAATATCCACCTCTGACCAGCCTCAACCAGTAGGTGGCGATATGCACAAAGAAATGTGAATTGCAAAAAAAAAAAAAAAAAAAAAAAAAAAAAAAAAAAAGGAAGTGAAAGTGGAGATACAGTATATAGTAAAAAAGGCCTTAAATGTTGATCTGTTTTTTACTCATTTATCATATTGCTTCTGAAGACATGAGAATGAATGGTCATATGATGGCAAAACAAAACATACAACCACTGCAGTCGTATGGACTATGTTTATGCTGACTTTATGTGCTTTTTGGACCTTCTGAGTTCTGGACACCATTCCCTTACATTGTATGGACCAACAGAGCTGATACTTCAGCTTTAACTTTAAAGGTAAAGCCAATTTCACATAGAGGTCCTTCTATCTGGAACAGCCTAATCTTTCATCTAAAGTGGTGTATATGTTCTCCCCTCATTTTTGTTTATTAATCTTGTTTTTTTTGTCCTTTCTGATTTTTCCTTATCTATTTTTCAACTTTTGTTTTCTCTATATCTTGTTTGGTTAAAGTCTTTCTTTACTTTGTACAAGCCCCTTTTTTAGAAGGCCTTTTTTTTTTTCTTTCTAAGCACTGTTCATCTTTTCTGAAATGTGTTTGTTTTATTCTTATATCTTTTGTGCAAATAAAATAAGACAACCCTAATGTTGATCTAAAAAAATACAGAATGCAGTATTAATATGGCACTGGCCTTCAAGCTGCAGTCACTGCAGTGGAAAACTGTGTCTCTCAGCCACTGTACTGCATCAGGAGTCCATGAGCCGACACTCACAGGCAGATCTGCCAAACAACACTTCAGTGCCTGCACAAACATGCTCAGTTATGACATCTAGGACTTAATATTTCTAAATTACACAGTCACTCACTGGCAAAATAGACAGAAATTCCCAAAAGCAATGAACAATTATATCACTCATATTTCCTCCATGCTATTTACTGCTAGACTCATTAACCACTTTTTGCAGTGATTGGCTGTTGTCTGACCTGGGGCGGGGTGGATATGAGGTCACGCAGCAAAGGCGGTGGGATCTCTCTCAACTCGATGACCTCGACCGATGCCTGGACACCCACATCCACAAACAAGATGTCCAACACACGGCTGCCGTGCAGGTTTGTTATCTATGGTAAAAGTGGACATAATAATGATCCTCAATATTTATCCTCAAGACTGAATATTTCAGTAATTCAACAGAAATTTCTGAACTAGAGGTTTCCTTTTTCTGAAGAAAATGCAAGTGGTGCTTGCCCCGAACAAAACTCGCTGCCATGATGCTAGTGTTCTGGGTGATGTACAGGACATTGCTATGCAGTTGCAAAGATGTCCTGTATGGTTGCTAGGGCATTGCTAGGTCATTAATAGTGTTTATGGGTGGCAACTTGGTACTGGCCAAGGAGTCCTCTATGATAATATGGTCCTTAGATACGGACTGAGCCCCTTTTTTAAAGAAAGTCCATTTTGGTGATGACTTCAGAAAAGCCATGATCCACATAGTAAACCTGTTTCAACATCATATCCAAGTTCTATCATGTAATTAATACAAAAACAGAACAGCATTTTTATGGAAGAAGGCCCCTGCCCATGTCGCCCATGCCTAAATCCATCCCTGTTGGTAACACTTTATAATAAGTTTCTATTTGTTACCATTAATTAACGCATTAGGTCTCATGAACTAACAATGAACAATATTTTTTTGTACACAAGTTATTAATCTTGGTTAATGTTAATGTATAAAAATACAATTTGAAATTGTTAATGTTATTTCATAGTGCATTAAATAATAATAAAATATACAATGTTTAATTTAAATAATATATTCATTTATGCTGATATTAACATTAAGAATAATAAGTTCTGAAAAAGTGTTGTTTATTGTTTGTTCATGTTAACTAATGTAGTTAACTAACATTAACAAATATAACCTTCTTGTAGTGTTGTTGTTATGGTTGCTAATAATTTTTCTTACTAATATTATACAGTAAAATACTAACTAATAATTATACTTTTTAATAAAGGAACCAGTCAATGTTTTACCTAAGCGAATTTGATTTTTATTTATTTTTTGACATGGGGACCAAGGGACCAATGAAGAACAAATGATATAAAATGCAAATGTAGAAACAAATGAAAAATATAAATGATGATTACTAACTCATCTGCTCAAATTAGTCTGTAGACTCTAGCTTACTCACAGTTATTGAACATTATCACTTAACATCAATCCCAACTGCACTCAATAAGGATCATGTTCAAATAAATGAATCAACTGACTCTTCTTTTATTCACTCTGCCATTGACAGAGCAGACTCACCTCCACCCGGGACCATTTGCCTTTATAACGAGCCAAACAGCTTTTGCCACAGAACGGCCGGGAAACCAGCGACTCTGATGTGACCTTTCATAAGGGAAAGATATGTCAGCAGATTGTGTCTGCCCTGCAACAGGACTAATCATAACATGAAGAAGACTTTTCTGCACTTAAGCTACAGTTCTGTATTACCATTACATCACCATTACATAAACAACAAACAATTAATAACTATTTAAAACACCTTAAATTACATGTTGGTTGCTATCTTAAACACTCTCTTACACATTCTATGCCAGCAGGTCATTGTTTACCAGGGATTATGTTCTTGACGTCTGGTAATCTGATTATAACTATAATCCCAATCTGTCCATTTCAGCCTCCTCAACTCCTCTAAAGAAGCCTCTAGCAACATGAGGCTACACATACAGATAATATACAACTGTGGTACCTGGGAATGGAAATAGTTTTCAGTCTTCTCCAGAATTTCGTTGAGTTTAGACAGACCTCTGGAGGGCACCTGACAGTAGATCGTCCCATCTGAACAAACACTGGTCACACTCACATTCATATAGGCACTGTTCACCTGCAACAGAATACATATTTACCATTTATTTAATCAATTATGAATATTAAATATCACAATCAACATTAATAGAACACTCTACTTACAAAAATGTACGATGGTATTACCATGATTTGTTTAAATGGTACCATGGTAATGCCATGTTTCTCTGAACATGTTTCAAGATATTCTTGTTGGTACTTTGGCATACCATTTAAATATCATGGTATGTAGTCAATATTCAGTTCCATGGTACAGTCAAGTCAAGTCATTTTTATTTGTATAGCACTTTTCACAACACACATCGTTTCAAGGCAGCTTTACAGGAAATCATGCATTAACAGAAAATGAGACTGTAATATCTATTGTGTAGTTTGATTAAAAATGATTGTAAATTGTGTATAAAGCAAGGAACACAAAACTCCATAAGATGTTGGTTAATAGAGAAAAATAACTTACTGTGGCTTACTGTGGGGGCCAGTTCCCCTCTGGCTAAACAACATGAATATAATGCCAATATTAGTTATTTGTGTGCAGTACAAGTCATGGTTTTAAATTTGTAAATTAAGTAAGCATTAAGGTCCAGTGTTTTAAAAATAAAAAGAAAAGATTAATGACTAATGTCTTTGAAGTCCATTCTGGATTAACTGCAGAAGTTCACATAGATGCATCGTCCTTTGTTATTTGGCTGATGAAGGCTTTTGTTGGCAATTAAATTATAGTCTATGTATTCCATTTCAACAGTGTAGTCCATCAATAGACAAAGGTGATGCAGGCAGAGATAAATGATGAGGTGCATCGCAGTTCAGCCTGCAGGTCATTTCGGTGAGGTTCGGTGAGGTTCGGTGGGGTCCATCCTAAGTCCAAGGTTCAGGCAGTGGCATATGAAGTATCTGATGTCTTACAGTTGGAGTTGGCATCAGTTCATCCTCTGAAGTCAAAAATCTGAAGTGATGCCTGACTAGCACCGGTTGTAGTTTGTCATCATCTCTCAGTGACACATAGCAGTGGAGTCCGACACCAAGCAGGAACAGAGCTGGATCTGGAAAAATATAGAATAATATTAGCGTAGATGCAATTCAATTTTATGCAGAGTTATAGATCATGATGGATGTTTCTGGTTCCGGCAGACCTAACTAAAGAAGCCTAATTGTGAGTTGAAGGATAAATTAGGTGTATGCCTGGCTAAATAGATGAGTCTTTAGTCTAGACTTAAACTGAGTGAGTGTGTCTGCATCCTGAACAGTGTTCAGTGTAGTTTAGGAGCCAAGTATGAAAAGGATCTACTTCCTTTTGTGGATTTTGATATTCTTGGAATTATTAACAAGCCAGAATTTTGTGATCGTAATGAACGTGACAGAATATAGCGTGTCAGAAGGTCACTTAAATACTGTGTAGCTAGACCATCCAAAGCTTTGTATGTAGTTAAAAGAATTTTATTTAATACGAAATTTAACAGGTAGCCAATGTAACGACGATAAAATTGGGCTAATATGATAATTTTTTTAGTTCTAGTCAGCACTCTGGCAGCTGCATTTTGAACCAATTGAAGTTTATTTATTGAACTTGCTGGATATCCTCCCAGTAATGCATTACAATAATCTAGTCTTGAGGTCAAGAACGCATGAATTCATTTTTTGGCATCAGCAACAGAGAACATTTGTCATAATTTAGCAATATTTTTCAGGCTTTTTTCTTTAATGGAAGGGGGGTGACTGTATTTATATTTTCTGTTATTTCATCAAGTTCTTCTAGACTTTTTGGCTTACTGAGTATGTGAGAATTCTGGAAGATTATTAGTGAAGCTATATTTAGTGGTTGAAAGAATAGTTCTACCTGAACGATAGTGTGATGTAGATTGAGTGACATTAGCTGATCGCAACAAACAAGAGACGAGGTAATAATCTGAGATGTCATCACTCTGCGGTACAATTTCTATAGTATCAACATCAACCCCATGTGACAGAATTAAATCTAGCGTATGATTATGGTGATGAGTTGGTCCTGTCACATTTGTCTGACTCCAAGAGAGTTGAGAATATCAATAAATGCTAATCCCAATGTGTCATTTTCATTATCTATGTGAATGTTTAAATCACCAACAATTGAAGTTCTATCTACATTAACAACTAGATCAAATAGAAAATTTGCAAATTCACCAAAGAAACTAGAGTAAGGCCCAGGGTGATCTATATACTGTAGCACGGGCAAAAGACGAGAGATTTTTTATTTATATCTGACGGTGTCATATTAAACATTATTAGTTCAAAAGACTTAAACTTATATCCTGTCCTCTGAGTAACACCAAATACTTCACTGTAAATTGTAGCAACACCTCCTCCTCGACCCTTCAGATGAGGCTCATGTTTATAACAATAACCTGGGGGAGTACATTCATTTAAACTAATATATTCATTTGGTTTAAGCCAGGTTTCAGTCAAACAGAGCGCATCCAAACTATGATCTCTAATAACTTCATTTACAATTAGTTCTTTGGTAGAAAGAGATCTAATGTTTAGTAGCCCTACCTTTATATGATGTTTATCTTCAAGTTTTTTTGTTATTTTCAAGTTTGACCTTAATCCAATTTTTTCTAAATTATTTAGTGAGAGTTTTGTGTTTGGTAGTTTGGGGAACAGACACAGTCTCTATATGATATCTAGGTGATACAGTCTCTATGTGTTGTAGTTTATGTGACCTATGTGATGTCTTAAGGTAGCTAGCAGACGTTCGGATTAACCAGTTTGTTTGCTTCCTGACCTGGGCTCTAGTAAGTCAAATACTATCATTATTAAGACTATGAGCCAAATTACTAGAGAGGAGAGCAGCACCATCCCTGGAGGGATGGAGTCTGTCTCTCTTTAGCAGGTCTGGTCTACCCCAAAAACTCTTCCAATTGTCTATAAATCCTGTGCTATTCTCCAGACACTACACAGACATCCAGCTGTTCAGTGACACTAAACTACTATAAACTTTGTCACCGCGATGAGTAGGGAGGGGGCCTGAGCATATTACAGTGTCTGACATCGTTTTTGCAAGTTCACACACCTCTTTAACATTATCTCTAGTGATCTCTGACTGGCGAAGCTGGACATCATTAGTGCCGACATGAATAACAATTTTTAGAAAATCTACGTTTAGCATTAGCCAGCACTTGTAAATTTGATCTGATGTCAGACACCTGAGCCCCTGAAATGCATTTAACAATGTTGGCTGGAGTCTCTATTTCCACATTCCTTACAATAGAATCACCAATTATTAGGGCTCTTTCAACATGATTCTCAGTGGGTGCATCACTGAGTGGGGAGAATCGATTGGAAACCCTAACAGGAACATGAGTGTGGTGTCTCTCTGCTGAGCGAGTATACTGCCGAGACGTTACCCAATCGCCCTGCTGCAGGGGCTCTAGAGCTGGAACCAAAGTGTGTGTTGCTTGCTGTTCTACCTGCATCCAAAACAGTATCTACCGGCTTCTTTTTCTCACTGACCTCCACTAGTGTTCGGATGCGTGCCTCTAGCTCATTAAACTTCTCCGTCAGCCTGACTAATTCCTTACATTTATCACATGTGAATCCCTCACTGCTGATGGAAGAATCTATAGTAAACATGTAGCATGTAATGCAGGAAGCAATAACATGAGCGGATGCCATGACTTACCGCAATTGTTTGTTGTCGCTGTTGTTATGGTTGTTCTTGAGCGGCGAGGGTTTGAGATCGATGTGGTTCCTAATCAGCAGATGTTTGAGATTGATGCAATAATCCGTGTGAAACACAGTGGAGAAAATGAATGCACGCAGTCGAGACGTGAGATGTAGACAAGCGGAAAAAGTGGAAAAAGAGAAACGGGTGCGTGCGGTATACACACAGATGAAACAGTAGAAGTGGAAAAAACCATAGCACGCAGTAAAATGGCAAAGGATAAAATGATGAACGTATAAGAATAAGCAATGCTAAGCAGGCTAGCAAGAAACAAACACTCGAGCAGCCTGCTGTCAGCAACAGTGAGGGTCACATTAAAAAAACTGTAACATTTTGAACTATTAAAAACAAAGAAATGTTATGATGCAAGATGAATACAAAATATTTACAATTTTACACTATTTCTAAGTCACAAATCCAAAAGGCAAATTTGTGACATTGACCATGATAACCCCTCTGTACAAAAGGCTAGATTTCCTTGCTTTCATTGAAGCACCCAAGATGCTTTTTGGAACATTCTCAAATCATGCTGGGATGACATGGATCATCAGGTTTTGCACAAACTTGCAGGGCTGCTGCTCCCTATACGCATAAGTGGAGCACCAACCCCCATTATAGAAGGACCCGATAGCAGTTGCGGAAACACTCGCTCCATCAGATGATCATCTAGATTATTATTTCGGTATGTTTGGGGATGGGGGTGTGGCCAAGCGACGTCTGTAGAGAGTGAGGCTGGGAGAGGAAGAGTGGTAAGGACTGACACCTGTGGGAAATTATTTCTAACAGCTGTTTTGTGTCGCAGTGAGAGCTGGAGAGTCCCCGCCTCTGCCATCCACTAAACTTGGGTTCGAATTGGCCGGTGGTGGCCGGTTGTTTGCAGGTGGTGTGCGGCATGCCATGAATGCCAGCTGGTGGATCCGCCGGCCACCCCAAGAACACCAATGTGCCCCCTTCCATTGATCGAGGTCCCTTTCGAAAGAATTTGTATGGACCTTGACGTGCCATTAGAGCAGGCGGCAGGAGGGTATCGCTTTGTGTTTGTTCTGGCGGACTACGCAACGCGATATATGGAAGCAGTGCCACTGTGCAACATTTCAGCGTGAAGTGCTGCAGAGGCACTCTTCAGAACTGTCTCCCGAGTTTGGATTCCTGAAGAAATCCTCACTGATCAGGGCACTAAGTTTATGTCACATTCACTACGTGAACTGTATGAATTATTGGGGACTAAGCCGATTCGGACCAGCGTTTACCACCCCCCAAACGGACTTTGTCGAATTATTTAATCAGTCCCTAAAGAATATGATTCGTAAATTTGTGTACGAAGACGCTCGAAATTGGGACAAGTGGCTCGAGCCCCTATTATTTACATGCTTGATGTCCTATGGGAAAATTGGGAGGAGGGGCCTTTAAACAGCAAAAACTAAATTCAATACGTTCTTGATCTGAGAGCAAAACTCCACACACTGGGGCAATTAACATAGGAGAATATGCTCCAGGCTCAAGAACGTCAAAGCCGGCTGTATAATAGGAGCACTCGACTAGGGGAATTTACACCGGGAGATAAAGTCCTTGTATTGCTCCCCACATCAAGCTCTAAATTACTCGTCAAGTGGCAAGGACCCTTTGAGGTCACACAACGAGTTGGGGAAATCGATTATGAGGTGAAACGAACAGATGGGGCGGAGCACTTCAGATTTACCACCTCAACATCCTAAAACCGTGGACAGAGGCGGTCCCCGTGACTTTGGCAATGGTGGTTCTGGAGAGGGAGGAGCTCGGACCGGAGGTGAACTTAAAAGCCACCGATCACCTGCGGCATCTGAGGGCTGTCCTGAGGTTGTTGAAATGGTTGGGACTCAAGGCAAACCCAATGAAGTGAGCAATTGGATGGTGGAAGTACAGTATTGTTAAGACCACAGCGATTGCAGCCTGCCCAAGACCTAAGACCAAAAAGGAGGTGAGACAGTTCCTGGGGCTGGCTGGCTATTATCGTGCCTATTCGACCATCACCAGCCAGCTGACTGATCTGACTAAAAAGGGGGCACCAGATCCGGTCCAGTGGATGGAGCCATGTCAGCAGGCGTTCACGTGGGTGAAGGCTGCACTTTGCGGCAGGCCATTACTGCACTCTCCTGACTTCACTCTCCCTTTTATCTTGCAGACGGACGCATTGGACAGGGGGGTTGGAGTGGTACTGTCGCAGATGGTGGAGGGGGAGGAGCACCCTGTGCTGTGCATTAGTCGTAAGCTCTCACTGAGAGAGACTTAGTACAGCACAATTGAGAAGGAGTGTTTGGCCATCAAGGGGGCGGTCTTCAACTTCTGATACTATCTGCTGGGGCGTGCTTTCATCCTCTGTTCGGACCAAGCCCCACTCTAGTGGCACCATCACATGAAGGATGGCAACATGTGGATCACCCGTTGGCATCTAGCTCTCCAGCCTTTTATGTTCAAGGTGGTCTACAGGCTGGGGGTGCAGATGGCTGTTTCGGATTTCCTCCAGAAATGGGGGGGGGGGGGGGAGTAGGTGACAGGCCGGATGGCTCTACGGCCTGAGTCGGGTGATGGGGGTATGTGGTGATGGGGGCATAGCTGAGCGATGTCTGTAGAGAGCGAGGCGGGGGAGGAAGAGCAGTTAGGATTGACACCTGTGGGAAATTATCTCTAACAGCTGTTTTGTGTTGCAGTGAGAGCTAGAGAAGGATAAAATGGCAGTCCAGACCACCAGAGGGGAGAGAGAGAGAGACGTACGAAGATGTATGTGTGTGTTCAGTGTACTGCTGAAAAGCATTATTTTGTGTGTATACACTGGAAAGTGTTGACAATAAACGACCCACGTGTACTGTTAACCTGGTCCCCACTTTCTCCTTCACAAGAATGCAAGAGATCTCTCACAGTATGTTATACGATAACATTATGGCATTATCACCTGATACTATCACTCTATCATGGTGCCAACAAAATATTTAATTATAGGAGACATGGGGGTTTAATTGACCAATCATAATTCAACTATATTTGCTTACCTTTAGGGTACTCTCTAAGGATTTGTCTTGCAAAGCTTTCATACAGGCTGCATTGATGTTGATATCATCATCTTGTGATGTGTCATACAGCACCACCAGAGGCACTTCCTCACGCTCTAAGATCTCAGCCAATAGGATTTTGCCACTGGCCATGGACTCAAACATCTTCAGCACTGCCTGCTCATGACTGAAAGACTCCAGGCCTGAAACACAGCAATACACAAACAACATTATAAAAACGCTGCATTTGACATTGAATGCAAAAAAAAAAAAAGTTTTGGTCTAAGTGCACCACATTCATAATTGAATGCAAAACTCACCAGCTAGTTTACATTTGGTGGCTTGGAAAGGCAATTTGAAAAACTTCTCATGCAGCTCTAGCAGTTTGCTTTTGCTGATGACTTCAGAAAAGCCATGATCCACATAGTAAACCTGTTTCAACATCATATCCAAGTTCTATCATGTAATTAATACAAAAAGAGAGCAGCATGTTTATGGAAGATATTGCACAGATCAAATAGTTTAATAGATCAAAACAGCCTGGTATCTACAGTACATCAGAAAACCTCTTTGATTCACTGCAATGTGCAATGGACTATAATGGTCCACAGGGACGTTTAGTGACCCTGTAACATACCTTGACTTTGTCAGGCATGACCTCACACACTTTTGCCCGCAGGATCTCCTCCTCTTCCTCAGCATGTACAGCAGTAAGCTGACCTGGTGAGGGTGAGGTCAGAGCCAGCTTGGTGTTGTCCTGTCTATAGAACACTCTCATTTCATCCTCCAACTTCTCTTGTGCTTTGGAGTAACCTTCACCTATGTATCTGCACATAAACACCATAAGAGGCGTGTTTTATGCTCTATATATGGTTTATCAAAGCATGACAAGGTTAAAGGGATAGTTCACCCAAAAATCAAAATTCTCTTATCGTTTACTCACCCTCATGCCATCCCATATGTGTACGACTTTCTTTCTTCGGCAGAACACAAACATAGATTTTTAGAAGAATATCTCAGCTCTGTAGGTCCATACAATGCAAGTGAATGGTGATCAGACCTTTGTAGCTCCAAAAATCACATAAAGGAAACATAAAAGTAATCCGTAAGACTCCAGTGGTTAAATCCATATCTTCAGAAGCAACATAGCAGGTGTGGGTGAGAAACAGAACAATATAAGTCCTTTTTTAATCTAAATCTCTACTTTGACTTTCACTTCCAGATTTGAAAGTGAAACTAAGCAGGCACCCAATGTGACTTGTGAAAGTGGAGATTTAGAGTAAAAAAAAGGAGTTTCTCACCCACACCTATTATATCACTTCTGAAGACATGGATTTAACCACTGGAGTCTTATGGATTACTTCTATATTTCCTTTGTTTGATTTTCGAAGCTAAAAAAGGTCTGATCACAATTCACTTGCATTGTATAAGAGCTGAGATATTCTTCTAAAAATCTTTGTTTGTGTTCTGCTAAAGAAAGAAAATCATACACATCTGGAATGAGGGTGAGTAAATGATGAGAGAATTTTCATATTTGGGTGAACTATCCCTTTAAGGGTGTTCTCACCCTTAAAGGGATGAGAACACCCTTAATGCACTGTGTACGGATGTGATAGGATTACTAAAATCACATTTGGTGGTAGTCAGGGACATATTCTGAGCAGATTCAAAGAAGGTGTAAATGCAAATGCGTTTTCATTATCCAGATACAATTAGGCAAGTAGGCTAATTAATTATATAATGAGGTTGTGCTACAGTCATCGGTTGTTAAAGCACCGTGTTACAGTTTCTGCCTTTTTCTATTAATTCTGCCATTTCAATTTGAAAAACAACAGACATTGTCAACTTATGATCTTCTCAGCTGATTTAATAAACAAAATCCCATGAATTATTCCATTGGGATACATTTGGTATACATCGTCTCTCTTCACAAATCCCCACTCGTTTCTCTCTCCTGGTCTGTGAAGAGGATCACGCAACACTTAAGTGAAACCAGGCTTCCATTGCACCGAGCGCGTTTCAGATTAGTAGTTTATTTAGTGCTTATAAATCATAGAATGCAGAGGAATACAACTAAATTTGCTTCAGTGACCCGAAATTTCAATTTGGCAGCCACCAACAAATTTTCAATGCAGGAAAAACTCCAAACTGTCGAAGTGATGGAAAGCATTTGAATTATCCATCAATATTTTTAAAATTCGCTAAAAAAACGAACATTTTCAGTTACAGCAGCCTCTGATGTAATAGGTAAGTAGCGTTTTCCATTTTGCTTGGGTAGCTGTGATTGGATCTCTATCCGATCAAAGTGGAGATACACCTCCATTTGCAATCCAGCCAAAGAATCTAATGAAGGGAGACCTTTGTTTTCTCTTACTTTTCCCATTAGATCATTAACTTTGTATTGCAACCAGTAACTGCCAAAAAAATTTGGCCTTACGCAAATTTTAAAATAAAGTGAACCTGGTGTGCTTTACATGCACAATGCACATTACAAGCAAACCACACCACGGACATACTCGGATCACCACCAAAAGTTCAATTTTCTTAAAAGAGGACTGAGTTTGTTCGTCTGCATTTCACATAAGAGTAAAAATTCTTGCGAACTGCACTATGCTGACTGCTGAAACAAACCAAGTTTGAATCTCTCATGAAACACAGGATGGTAATGTTTAGTCGCACCTCAGAATGACACTGTTAGTGTCATTTGCTTCCACCACCAAAACAGAAGGGTACTCCTCTCTAGGGATGACAAGAGGGGGCACAGTGTGGTTGCTCGAACACTGCTCGGTTGTCTCTGTTGTCTGCATATCCAATCCAGACTGGTTACAATTCTCATCCTCCATCATTTTCGCATACAGGATCGCTCTTTTGGGGTTGTCTGGCATGGGGTAGTCAATCGTACATATATCTGACAGCAGGGTGAGGTAGTCCAGCACAAACTCTGGTAGCTTGCATTTATAAGTGTCCTGGTAGAGTTTGGGCAGGGCGTGTGCCCAAAGACCACTGCTGTATTTCAAGAGCAGCTCTCTAAGCTTCTGCTTGAGGTCTGGGGATAGAGCCTTGGAGGACGCCGGAGTGCTAGGCCTGGAGGTGGCAGATGATCTTTGAATCTGAGGTTTTTTCGGATGGGACTGATATTTGTCATGTGTGGGCGGTGTAGCAGCTCTGGGTGGGGTAGTACTCTGGTGAATTTCTTTAGCAGGGTAGAGTAGCAATTCTTGAGGTTTGCTGCTGCATGGTTTCTCAACCTGTAAAGTTAACAAGGCAACATTGTGATTCCAAGGACTGACTACAAAGAGCTTAACTTTGAACTTGGAATGTACTGTATATATAACATATTATCTAGATTATATTTAAAGGTGTCACATCATAAAAAAATTAACATTTATATTTATATTTTAATGACAATTCCACAAATCCACCCTCACTCCGAACCTTAAAATGAAATGGCCTGTTTTGTTGCTGCTGTGCTTAAGACTTCTATGTAAATGCTCTCTTCACATGTGAAATGAGAAACTGCGTTTTGCTGCGTTCACTCGTGAGCTGTGGATTAGCTGTCGGATCAAATATAGTTGGCACTACCCCATCCTTCAATAACAGCTTATTTGCAAAGCCTTCATGTGATTGGTTCACGAAAAGTTGCACTGAAATATGCCACATAAACTGTTATGTTCAGAATAAAATTACCAGGGAGCTTGTTGAAAATAATCTTAAAGGTATAGTTCACCCAAAAATGAAAATTCTCTCATGATTTACTCACCCTCCTGGCATCCCAGGTGTGTATGACTTTCTTTCTTCTGTAGAACACAAATGAAGATTTTTAAAAGAATATTTCAGCTCTGTAGGTCCATACAATGGAAGTGAATGGGTGCCAAAATTTTGAAGCTCCAAAATCCATTTAAAGGCAGCATAAAAGTACTCCAGACGACTCCAGTGGTTAAATCCATGTCTTCAGATATGATATGATAGGTGTGGGCGAGAAACAGATAAATATTTAAGCCATTTTTTGGTACGAAGAATGTGAATCACCAAACACTGAAGGAGAAAGTGAAGGAAAAATAACTTAAATTTTGATCTGTTTTTCACCCATACCTATCATATCACTTCTGAAGACATGGATTTAACCACCAGAGTCATCTGGAGTACTTTTATGTTGCCCTTATGTGAATTTTGAAGCATCAAAATTTTGGCACCCATTCGCTTGCATTTTATGGACCTACAGAGCTGAAAAATTCTTCTAAAAATCTTTGTTTGTATTCAGCAGATGAAAGAAAGATATACACATCTGGGATGCCATGAGGGTGAGTAAATGATGAGAGAATTTTCATTTTTGGGTGAACTATCCCTTTAAGCCACTCTTTCCAAATGTTAGGATCTTACAGGTGGTCATAATAATTTTGTAGCCTGATCTCGTGAAATTTACATAAGCATTGCAACTTTTTTGCAAAACTGAAATTGCATGCTTCATCACACGTTTGGTTGCAGTTTCCAAGTGAAATATCCAGTGGGATGCACCAAAACAAAATGAGGTTGTAATCAGACAAGGTTTTTAAGGTGAATTTTAAATGGACGTTTTAATGAGTAAAACGTACCTCCCTAACCTAAAACTTTAGCCTAAACGTAATTGTGTCCTAAAAGACAAATGTGAGTTTAACAAAACAGACATCCTTATGCTAAATCAACACCTAACCCTATCCGATAGTGTTTTAAAATGCCAATTAGAAATGAAAAGCACATTTTCAGAAGCAACCGTGTCAGTTTGTGTCGTTTCGATGGCACTTGCGCTTTCGTGTGTCTTTAGCTGGACTCGAACGTTGACGAGTCCAAAGTCCAACTCTCTATCAGGAGAGCTACCAAGCAAACTATTGAAATTGGGAAAAGTGTGTAAATGTAGGTGGGTCTGTAATACAAGCATTAAAATATATAGTTTTTCAAATCATGCGTTAAAGTAAAAGTGTTTTGATAACATAACATAGCAGTGTGTGAGTAATAGAGTGAAAAATCAGTGTTTATAATGTCATAATCAGCAATTGTACTCATGATTTGTTTGACAATTAATAAAACGCACATTTGTAGCACCTCTAGTGTTAATTTCACCAGGAAACTGCAGCGAAACGTAGAAAGCGGCACGTAAAAGTCAGATAACAAAAATGTATATAGAGTAATGTTCTATGAGACCAGGTTGTGAATTTGGGTTTCAGACTTGAGAAATCGATAGATTTAAAAATGGACTGTTTTTCAAGCTTTAGTGCAATAGATTGCCTTTTTGGACCGAGGAGGAAGTTTTGCGTTCTGAAAGTGTATGCTATCACCGAACATTTAATGGCCAAATCTAAACTTACAGTGCAGATGTGAGTCCAGTGTTCCAGGTCTTTGAGGGCTTCACTGTCTAGCTCTTGTTTGTAGTGCTCCCGGTACAGCTGAGGCAGCTTGGAGACCCAAAGGCCATTGCTGTGCTTGTTCAGAATGTCTTTAAGACGGGACTGCACCAGCTTGGGACTGTACGGCGCAGAATGAAGCAGTCTAGGTTTTGCTGGAGTTGTGTTTTCATTCAGGTTATAGGGGGCTAGAAATACCAAGAATACAAACACTGTATTTTAATAACCATTCTGCATAGGGCAGTTATAGGTTTGATCTTGGTTTGTAGAGTTATTTGTTTAAAAAGTTATAGGTTTGCTCTTGGATTGAATATACATATATACAGACATACCTTCAAATACTGTAGATTTAAAAAGATAAGTACAACACAGTACACTGTAAAATGCTTTTATCATTATTATAACAACATTTCTATTTAAGTCATCAAGTCATTAAGTCATCTATTTAACTTATCGCGATAATTTTCGTCATTTCAACTTATTCGTTTTCAGAATTTCAACTGGATTTTCTCAGTAACTGAACCCAAAGTGGACGGAAATGAGCAGATTAAAACTTTGGCACCACTTTGATTTTACTAAAAAAAATGAAGGCATCAGTTAAACTAAAGTTGTCAATTTTAGTGGTTTGAAATTCTTTACAGTTTACACATGTGGTTTTAACTTGCAATGAACCCCACATAATATAGAGAGTCTTATGCCTGCATGTATTATGATATAGCTGCCAGCAATTGAATCACAATTACAGTCATGTAAATAAATAAATAAAAAACCCTGAGAAATACTTCTTTGCAGCAGCAGGAGCTTATTGCCTGCTTGACAAAGAAGAAGACTGTTCTCTTTTCATCCTTTAATGAATATCCCATGCCTGGAATGTTTCCTGGGAAAGGATGTCAAGTTGCTATGGACTTCAGGATAGCTGTAACCTTTAAAGGAGCTTCATGAGAAGAAGGATGTTTAGGCAATCTGCATATTTAACACAAGACTTCTCTGCCTAAAGCACGCTCACCATTGCTGTGCTGTGGGTTTCTGGAAAGGTGGGCATGGACTTCTTTCTGGAATCTGGAGGGAAGGGTCATCCTTTTGTCTGATCTAAAAAAAAAATTTTTTTTTAAAAATCAAAGATTGGAAGAATAACACACATCTATGGGAAAAAAAGGAAACAACATGTATTTTTCAGATTATACACTGCAATGCCAGGCCTAATACGATATGTTATTCCTATAAAAGACCTAGGTTATTACAATACCCCATAAGATTTCATTTCTTGCTAATGTTCTTATAATGTTTCCAGTTTTATAAAACAGATGTTTCCAACTCTGAAATCTGACTGGATGAGCCACATTCGAAATCATTGTAAAACAGCTAATATACACACACACCTTAATGTGGAAAGTCTCTACATTGTAATTATTACTGAAAAAAACTGCTTGGTAACCGTAAGCAGCTTAAAGTTAGGCTATTGAACTATATAACTTTGCAGAATAATTGTTCATTATTATTAATAATTGTAAAAAATCATTTAACAGTGGTGTCTTTTGTCATATCGTTGTTACTACCATTAATAAAAGCAATAGGATAAGAGGGGCCTGGGTAGCTCAGCGAGTATTGACGCTGACTACCACCCCTGGAGTCGCGAGTTCGAATGCAGGGTGTGCTGAGTGACTCCAGCCAGGTCTCCTAAGCAACCAAATTGGCCCGGTTGCTTGGGAGGGTAGGGTCACATGGGGTAACCTCCTCGTGGTCACGATTAATGGTTCTTGCTCTCAATGGGGCGCGTGGTAAGTTGTGTGTGGATCACGGAGAGTAGCATGAGCCTCCACATGCGGAGTCTCCGCGGTGTCATGCACAATGAGCCACGTGATAAGATGCACGAATTGACTGGGCAACTGAGACTTGTCCTCCACCACCCGGATTGCGGTGAGTAACCGCGCCACCACGAGGACCTACTAAGTAATGGGAATTGGGCATTCCATAACTGGGAGAAAAGAGGATAAAAATAAATAAATAAATAAAAAGCAATATGCTAAGCCATAGGTAAGCTCATCTAATAAGCTCAAGGTCATGGGTTACAGTGATTTTACCAAGGTTAAAGGCCCCTGCATACTTCCTATAAAATCGAAGAACGAACGGGTGTGACATCATTAAAAAAAAATCTGTCCCAAAAGAAGGTGTTTTTGAGTTAAATTCAGTGGTTCGTAACAGCTCGCCAGGGCGAACTCTCAGGAAAACTTTGTACCGGCTGCTAAACACTGCTATTGGTCGATGTTCTCGATAGGTGTGACATGGAGCACCACCTACTTTGAGGCCGACAGCTACTTCCCGATCAGTCACTTAAGATCAGTCAACATGAACACACCGGCGTGTAGAGTTCTTAGCGAGCTGGTGCAAATTTACCTACATCTATACCATCGTTCACGTAGAGACATTTTCCAAGAACATGTCATGCAATTTTTTGTTTAAGTAGTCTGCAAAAGGAATCAAATCTGCTCAAATACTCTTTAGTGCCCATTCACTCATGTGCCTTCTACAGCCAAAAGCCATTCACACATCTGCCCAAAGTAAAGGTATGCCTATAATCATTAATTTGTCTGTATTCTACCCATTAACACTCTTTCATACACCCATTTTTTGCAGTATTATCAGGCACATATTATGGCCGCGTGAAGCGTGTTAGCACTTTAGCGCCATGTATTCAGAATGTAAACAAGACAAATTAAACATAATCTACTGCATATTTATTACTTTAAATAATCATTGAGTAGTAAATATTGCTTATTTTACTGATCTTGTGTGAATTTCACTCATAGAATGAATCATGAAGTCGTTGATAACACATTTTATGTCATATTAGTTGATTTTTAACATGTAGTCTTGAGTGTCCTCATATTTAAATGGTCATCTAAACGCCTCCCCCTGAAGAGTGGCCGGTGTCTGAATGTTCGCCAACAGTATGTCATTGCTCAGCTGTTTCAAACTCCTTTTTTACCTTTGAACGTAGAACTTTTGCAGCAAAAACACTACTGCAGCAAACATTACTTGGTCAATACAAATTAGCCTGTCAACACTTAATTATAATTTGGTTATCCTCCTATTCTGTGATCATTAAAACCTACCAGTCTACTAACTACCACAGAACAGTCAAGTACAGCATTAAGCCCAGTTATTATAAACTGAAAAAACAACAGGGACAATATGACAAAGGCAGACATTTTGGCAAACTACAGCAGCACACCCAGTTTGTTCTGTGTGAGTGTGATAAAGCAGGGGAATAGAGGTCTTACTGCATCTGACTCTAGGTATCAGATGACTCAAACTCCCCCTCACACTGTACCAAAGGGAAAGTGCTGATTCACTGTGGACTGGTTTAGAATGGCTAATCTGTGAGAGAATGGAGGAAGGATTACCAAACCTAAACACTCTCGCCTAACCCTGCCACCCTCTGCGCCCTCACTGCCATTGTGTGTGTGCCACAGTAAGCAATACAGAGCAAAATTCTAAAGAGTGAGGTCAGCTGTTTGCTCTCAATAGTATTTGGCTGAAGTGACTGCACACACACACTACACACACAGACAGCACCCTCAGTTTGATTGCTGTATAAGCACTGGATACAAACAATACTCAGATGACATGCTCTGTTATTGCCCATCAAGTCAGAAAATATCATCAACAACAGACAAACAGTTGCAAAGTCTGAAAAGACAAAAATCCTAATGATCTGCTTGAACACTCTGTTCATTCACTAGTTCATGATTCGTATTCTTTGCAAGTAACTTGCTCTGGAAAATGGCATTCACACAACACGTGACACTTAAAAGTCGCTTTTGTGAGATTTTGTTAGTATTTGCCATACACAAATGCAATATTCTTTTTATTTTTTATATTTATTTAATCATTTTTCAATTAGGGGTCCATGATTGTGGCAAAAAATTGAAAATTATTATGTATCAGTCTGGTGGACATAGCTCTAAGAGTTATAAAACTCAGAAACTTTGAAATGTTTGAACGTCTTTTATGATCAATTTATTTTCTGCAATTAATTAATTTTGTAATTCCAATCAGTTATGAAAGATATAGCACACTAATTCAGAACAGTCTGAAGGTCTGTGCAGAGTTTGGTGGATGTCGCTCGAAAGCTCTAGGAGAAGCTCCTAGGGATTTAAAAAAAAAACTAAACCAAGTTTGTACAATTAGAGTACGTTGGCTTTGTCAAGCCAACATAAATACAACATTTTCACTCAACAGAAGCAGACTAAAGTGGAATGCTATAATTGGCACTTTTACGATTAGTGAATTGCAGCAGCCATAATTACAATCTCAATTATTTTTTTAATTGTGCAGCCCTATTTCCAATGTTTCCTTATTTAAAACCAGTGTGATATCTCCAACAGATTATTCCCCCTTTTATTCTTTCAGTTCATTACCTTTCGGAGGGAATGGAAGGTTTTCTTGTGGGTGTGTTTGGGGGTGTACTGTGGGGCTTGCCACCTCTCCAATCAGGCTGGGAGTCCCTCATGCTTCCTGTGCGAGTGTCTCCATGAAACCCTCCACGACATCCACCTCGCCCCAGACGTCCCCGATGATCAGGCTGTCTCAAAGATGTCCTTGGCTTGGCTATGGACGACATGAGACAATACAGGTGCATCTCAATAAATTAGAAATGTCGTGGAAAAGTTCATTTATTTCAGTAATTCAACTCAAATTGTGAAACTCGTGTATTAAATAAATTCAATGCACACAGACTGAAGTAGTTTAAGTCTTTGGTTCTTTTAATTGTGATGATTTTGGCTCACATTTAACAAAAACCCACCAATTCACTATCTCAGAAAATTAGAATACATCATAAGACCAATAAAAAAAAATTTTTAGTGAATTGTTGGCCTTCTGGAAAGTATGTTCATTTACTGTATATGTACTCAATACTTAGTAGGGGCTCCTTTTGCTTTAATTACTGCCTCAATTTGGCGTGGCATGGAGGTGGTCAGTTTGTGGCACTGCTGAGATGGTATGGAAGCCCAGGTTTCTTTGACAGTGGCCTTCAGCTCATCTGCATTTTTTGGTCTCTTGTTTCTCATTTTCCTCTTGACAATACCCCATAGATTCTCTATGGGGTTCAGGTCTGGTGAGTTTGCTGGCCAGTCAAGCACACCAACACCATGGTCATTTAACAAACTTTTGGTGCTTTTGGCAGTGTGGGCAGGTGCCAAATCCTGCTGGAAAATGAAATCAGCATCTTTAAAAAGCTGGTCAGCAGAAGGAAGCATGAAGTGCTCCAAAATTTCTTGGTAAACGGGTGCAGTGACTTTGGTTTTCAAAAAACACAATGGACCAACACCAGCAGATGACATTGCACCCCAAATCATCACAGACTGTGGAAACTTAACACTGGACTTCAAGCAACTTGGGCTATGAGCTTCTCCACCCTTCCTCCAGACTCTAGGACCTTGGTTCCAAATGAAATACAAAACTTGCTCTCATCTGAAAAGAGGACTTTGGAACACTGAGCAACAGTCCAGTTCTTCTTCTCCTTAGCCCAGGTAAGACGCCTCTGACGTTTTCTGTGGTTCAGGAGTGGCTTAACAAGAGGAATACGACAACTGTAGCCAAATTCCTTGACATGTCTGTGTGTGGTGGCTCTTGATGCCTTGACCCCAGCCTCAGTCCATTCCTTGTGAAGTTCCCCCAAATTCTTGAATCGATTTTGCTTGACAATCATAAGGCTGCGGTTCTCTCGGTTGGTTGTGCATCTTTTCTTCCACACTTTTCCTTCCACTCAACTTTCTGTTAACATGCTTGGATACAGCACTCTGTGAACAGCCAGCTTCTTTGGCAATGAATGTTTGTGGCTTACCCTCCTTGTGAAGGGTGTCAATGATTGTCTTCTGGACAACTGTCAGATCAGCAGTCTTCCCCATGATTGTGTAGCCTAGTGAACCAAACTGAGAGACCATTTTGAAGGCTCAGGAAACCTTTGCAGGTGTTTTGAGTTGATTAGCTGATTGGCATGTCACCATATTCTAATTTTTTGAGATAGTGAATTGGTGGGTTTTTGTTAAATGTGAGCCAAAATCATCACAATTAAAAGAACCAAAGACTTAAACTACTTCAGTCTGTGTGCATTGAATTTATTTAATACACGAGTTTCACAATTTGAGTTGAATTACTGAAATAAATGAACTTTTCCACGACATTCTAATTTATTGAGATGCACCTGTATATGTATTAAAAGAGTACTGCATACAAGATATTCAAATTAGAGGTAGACCGATATATATCGGTTTTATCGATCAATCGCTGCCGATAGTTGCTTTTTTGGAAGTTGATTAAGTTGTCATTTATACATACACACACACACACACACACACACACATATATATATATAGCTAAGTCTCCATCATTTCAAAATAAGAGAACCTTGTGCATTTTGGGCTTGTTTACATTTAAAAGTCCCAAATCTGCACCAAATTTTCATCTCTTCTGGTTGCACTGAGATTCTGGTTGAACATTAACTATATACTATATTTGGGATTTTATTTACTTTGGACTCTTGTAGCTTCTGTGTCTATGCCCGTCATAGTAAGGAAAGACTAAGAACATTTTTTTTAACATTCTCTAAATTGATTTTTAAAAACTATCGGCCAACTAATCAGCCTTTTCCACCACCTCAGTCATAGGTTTCGGTAAAATCCTCCAATTCAAATCAATATTGAAAATAACACACACTTTTTGAAATCTATTCAAGCTTTGCAATCATGAAAAGGCCTTTTCCCCATTATCCACGCAAAATTTAGACTGACTCTGCTCCCACACTCTGGAAGTGATCAGTAACCCATTTACAGCTCAGGGATTGTATAAATGTCTTTTCCTGGTTATAACAACAATTTCTATGTCTTTATTAAAACATAAATCTCCTCACATGGGCAGTGTTATTATGGTCTTAAAACCATGGCTGACTGTAATCTAACAACAATATCAACAAGATACAGCACTATACTAACAACAGTATAACTCTGTCACTACTGCATTAGTGCTGCAAAGCAACTGCATTACCGTACCACCCAGACTGCATTAAAAACTATTTCAAAAATGACTGTAAGTCAGTTTGTGAATGTATTTATTGTTTTATATCAATTATTTACTGCGTGTTTTCACATATTGATAATATTATGATAATACCATACAAAGGACATTCAGTACAACACTCATAGGATTTTATGAGAATGAACACTGGCAGTCAGTCCTATTAAGTATTGACAACTTTTTTGACAACTTTTGCGCTGAAATCCACAGGACCAAATCAAAATTCTAAGCTATGCAAGAACAAACATTTGTCCTTGCAAACAAGTCAGTGTGCTTACAAACAATCAATGCACTTTATCAGATAATGCATTTATATACTGTGTGTTTTCCAGCAAAAGAGCCTTGAAGTTTCCGGTACTCCACTGTACAGCATTATCACTAGAAATGTGAATATGCATCAAAAATATCTCTCTCCGCTTCATTCAGTTCATATACTTAATAACATAGCCTAGAGAATGCATCAGCACATCCTTGTATTTCATTACAAACCAACTATTTCATCATACCAACTAGACCCTATGTATAAAAAAACATCTGGTCTTACACATTCAACATGACATCATACCTGTCAACCTGAATGTAACAGAATGACATCATACCTTCCAACCGGCAGTAAACCCAGCTGATTGCTTCCTAAAAGCACGAGTTGTCCCACCGGTCCAATGTGGAGAGGAAAAAGCAATATAATACCTATATCACTGCAAAAAGCCCTCCTGAGATAAGCATTCCACAGGCTATTAATTTCTAAAAGAGAGCGAACGGTGAGCTAAGGATAACAGGACAGAGCAAAGCATCGCCACGGTACCAGCAGCCGAGCCATTAAATAACAGATGAGGAAAAAGGAAAGAAAGACTCTTTCCTCCCCTGTACAGTCACGCAAGATATTCGCTACCTCTACACAAGGCTGCAGTCTCCAGACATCCCTCTCTCTCTCCTTGTCCCCATCGCTCCCTCTCTCTCTCCTCTAGGTCAATAGAGATGCTTGGTTACTGCTGTATCATAGCAAGCCAAAAACATGAGTCACTGATCCAGGGTGAGTTTAAGACCTGAAAGTGCTGGAGCTGACCTATAATAATAATTATTTAAAAAAAACATCTGGTGAAATATATATAAATATTCATACATATAGTATATATTTCACCAGATGTTTTTTTATTATTATTCAAGCAAAAAGATGAATATATATATATAAGCTTTTCTTTATTATTTGTTCCAAGTCATCAATTTCAAAAACTTTTTTTTTTAATTCCATTTTAGTTTAATAATGAAATAAATTAATATGGTGGCACAACTATATTTTTGTCTACAAAACTAATTTCAAACATTTAAGCATACGCCTTCAGATCAAAAGATTTGTAAGATCATGAGAAACATTTCAGTCAAGTGTAATATATATATATATATATATATATATATATATATATATATATATATATATATATATATATATACACATTGTAATTGAGCCAAGTCCCCTTCATTTCAAAATAAGTGTCCCAAAATAAGTATTTTGGGCATATTTGTAGTTAAAAGTCCTGCATTGTGCACCAAATCTCTTCTGATTAATACATGGATTTTTTTTTTTTTTTTCACAATAAACTGCATATGGGCTTTTATTCATTTTTCAGCCTCTGTCTGTGCCCATCATAGTAAGTAAAGATTAAGAATTGTTGGGGCCTTAGTAGCTCAGTGGTTAAGACGCTGGCTACCACCCCTGGAGTTCACTAGTTTGAATCCCAGGGCGTGCTGTGTAACTCCAGCCAGGTCTCCTAAGCAACCAAATTGGCCGGGTTGCTAGGGAGGGTAGAGTCACATGGGGTAACCTCCTCGTGATTGCTATTATGTGGTTCGTTCTCGGTGGGGCACGTGGTGAGTTGAGCGTGGTTGCTGCAGTGGATTGCGTGAAGCCTCCACACATGCTATGTCTCCGTGGCAACACGCTCAACAAGCCATGTAATAAGATGCGTGGGTTGACGGTCTCAGTCTGCCATCCGGACTGAGGCGAATCACTACACGACCACAAGGACTTAAAAAGCACATTGGGAATTGGGCATTCCAAATTAGGAGAAAAAGGGGAGAAAATCCACAAAAAAAAAAAGATTACGAGTTGTTTTTTACATTCTATAAATCAAATTTTCAACCTTAGTTATCAAATCGGCAAAACCACTATCGGTCGACCTCTAATATATAGTATATATATATATATATATGTTTTTACATATACATTCTAATACATTTAATGATACAATGTCATTATTTCCTTCAGACAATATCTGCATTTTGATTTTATTGAGCACTCATACAGTACAATGGTGAGTCTCACCATTCAGCACCAGAGGAGCAGCAGGTTTGACTCTCATTTGACAGTTCACCACTTGAGGCTGGCCAGTTTTCTTTGCTGTGCGCTGACGGGCCGCAAGCTTAGTAATGTGGGCCATCTCATTTCCTGCAGTAGCATGGCATACCACCTATGTGTTTTAAGTGAAGTTTTATCACTCACAAAAACCAGCAGAACTTCTGTATTACAAGCATGTTGAGAGGTAAATAAACCAGTCTTACCTCTCCAGCCTGTCCTTTATCCAGTCTCACGACTGAGGGCATGCTGTGCAGGAGGGCATCCAGCGTGGCATAACCCAACTGTTTGTAGGGTATGAGCTCACCCGTCAGGTCTTTATACTCTACCTGCAGGCGGGACAGCGACACGCCACTCTTACTGGGCTGGAGCACCGCCCGTAGCATCTTCTTCACCAATTCCACATCCGCCATCTTTAAAACGCCAGGAGAGATAGATCATTTCTAAAGTAGATATATGTGTTTACCATGTGGAAACACAGTTATGGGTACATTTTTAACAGTATATGAATGGCTCAGTTAAAAACAATTGCACAAAATGTTATTGTTTTAAGATATGCAAAGCCACCTTACAAAGCATAGTAAGGTCACACTTGATTTATAGAGTAGATTTATAACTTTAAGGCTTGCATTGATCTTCTGTATCTTAAAGAGTGGTATTGATTTCAATGCAGTGAAAACAATTTAATAAATGACCATATCAGACAGCCGGAATAAACATACTGCAGCAAAAGGAGTTGTGGATTGCATTGTGTTTCGTTTATCCACACCAACACTTAGGGTGTAACCATACTATGGTTGTATTTGTGTTTTTTTGGCATGGCTATGGTGGTATTGATGATGTGGCAAATGGGTTTTGCCAGTCACAGCCAGACAGTTAATGCTACACAAATAGATCATCACATAACACATTTTTTATTCCTTTATGAGCAGTCAATAATGGCTTATGTTCAAGAAAGCAAGAGGAGTCAGAGCCAACCCCAGCAGTAGGCTATAAATCAGGGGGTAAAAAAAGATGAAATCAAAGAGATCACATTCAACGAATGCTGTTAGTCTAGCTATTTCACAGATACGAAAACCACATTGTGTTGCCACATAGCATTTCATTCTTACTGCAATTTTCGTTCTGTACACTGTAAAAAGTGGTAGCTATTTTTGCCTAATCTAACCCATCAAATTAGTTTTGTTGGTGCAACCTAATTCATTCATGTTGATTCAGTGATGTTTAATAATATTTTGGACTTGAATAAAACCAGTTAATTTAGATGTTACCACATGATGCTTATGCTTTTTTGGTTAAAGAGCACCTATTATGGTTTTTAAACGTGCCTAATTTTATTTTAAAGGTCTCATACAATAGATTTACATGCATCCAAGGTCAAAAAACACTTTAATTTGCTCATAATTTAAATTGCAGCATTACCTTTTTTTCCCCAGTGTCAAAAACGACTCGTTCAATGATCCATTCTAAAGGATTCATTCTAAACTCCTCCTTTCAGAGAGTCTACTCTGCTCTGATTGGTCAGATGTCCCAGTCTGTTGTGATTGGTCTACCGTTTAGGTGTAGTGTTTGAGGGTGGGTCAAAGCTGTTCGCGAGCAGCCAATGAAGACCAGAGGCGGGGTTTTTGTTACCAAATTACGTAGGTTAGTACAGGAAGTAAGTCTGGAATTACTAACGACTCGTTTCAGGTGTTCAGAATCGGTTCTTTCTTTTGGGAGTCAATAACTCTTTGATTTTTGAGACTTTGCAGACATTTTTACATTCACAAACAGCTATATAACACACTACATGAAAGGTAATATTTGAAAAACCATAATAGGTGCTCTTTAACAATCTTTTTTTTCAGTGTATACTTCTGTTACTGTTACTCTCTTGCAAGGGTGTAGATAGGAAATTAATTTTGGGCGGGCCTAAATAAAAATGGATGGGCCAAATTTTCACCCCAAATTTTATTTTGTATTATATTTTACAAAATGTTCTTTAATAACAGAAAGGCGGCGCTTTCAAATAGTTCTTTCGTGCTTTCAGAAATCAGAATTAAGTTCAAAATATTTTATAAATATATATTTGAAGGAAACTAATAATCTGTAATATTCTGGGTGGGCATTGCCCACCCTGGCACACCCTTAGCTACGCCACTGCTCTCTTGTAAAAGATCTTTACAAATAAGGGTAGCAAATCATGCATTGTAGACAACTATAGAAGCAAAAACTAGCCAACCATTGCAGTAAATGCAAGTACGGTTAAATAGGGTTAGTTATGCCTATAATTAACTGCATGCCTCATAAAATAACAATAAACAGACCACATCTTTCTTCCTTAAATGAGTCCAGGTAGTTTACAAATCAAATCAAACAGTGACAGCTGTGTGACGTGCTATACTTAATCCATATTAAACAGCATTTTTCTAACTCTTGCATAATTATTATATAGTTTAGTAGTTTGTCATTTTAATTGAGATTACATGGAATATTTGAACCACAGGACTAGACATGCAGAAAGCTCAAATGTGATTAAAAGTTGTGGAAAAAGAAAATGGCAGTCAGTTACAGCACTTACACACGTTCCTTTCTCTGTATATATATTTCAACCTAAAATCTTGATGTTGAAAAAAGTTCACACACCTGTAGCACCACATAAAATGAAACTAAACGCAACTGACAGTGCATGTTTGCACTTCACGTTTGTAAATTTGGCGTGCAGTTTTCGTAGACACACCCTTTTTTCCTGGACAAACCGTTCAAGACGGTCGCCCTCAAAAACACGCGTAATCTTTATTTGTAGTTCGCACAGCAGGGTAACATGCAAATGCAAAATCTTCACACTATGTATGCACAAGAATTTCGACCGGGCAACTGTTGACGCGAGTGTTATCCACGCCCTCCTGCGATGAACCCCCATTCCGTCTCTCATCTACGAGCATGTTTAAATATGATTAAATATGTTTAAAAATGAAATTAGAGACGTTTCATTTGACTGATCTGAACCCAGTGATTAATCGCATTCTGTTTAGTTCTTGGTTTTGCGCTCGCTCACTGTCAGTGATAGTTAAAGTTGTAGCTGTAGCTGCACTGATGTGACTCTTCTGTCTATTCCGCTTATCCAGTCTGCTGCTTCAGTAATACAAAAAGTGTCCAATAACTTCCCTGCTGATCTCAAGTCTTACCGCTCTATAGATGTGGGTCGGTGAGTCCGCTTAATTGACAGCGACTGCTTCAGTCACACTTGTCGCAGTGTCCTCCTCTTAACGCCCGGTCGTATCCCTGTCCCGCAGGAGAGGTGCTCGCACCATCCCCATCTGCGAAGATCCTCAGACCGCATGCGCACTACATATACAGTAATCCACATCAGCAGGTACACGCAACACAGTCAGATACAGTATACCTAATTCAGACCATTACCATACACACACTATATATACACTGTTGTTTTATTCTACACTTCACACCATATTTATTGTAGCCTTGTGGTGTCTTCTCACTCATTTTTGCACATACTATTAAGCAAAACAGTAATGGGTTGTGTAAACATCATGTAGGTGGATGTTTCTTGACGTTCGCCCAGTACAGTCCTACCTACTAAAATCATTTCGAAATAGGCGACGAAAAGGATTCCACCAGGGGGCGCACTCAAATAGTTTGTAGTCTTTTTCGAGAAATCAGAAAAGATTGCAAACTCCGAAACTAATAATGATCCACTTCGGTACTTTATAACACAATTATAACACAAAACCAGTGTGTCACGAAAGACTGTGGTCGAGTCCAGCCTGACCAGTGCAGTAAAGTAACAGCAAAGGAAACTTTCAGTGTGCTGCTTTCACGGATTTCCCGGGATTTTTTTTTTTTTTACACCTGAATAAGCTATTAATTATCAAATATACAGTAAAAATATGGCACAATAAGAAGAACCATTCTACCTGTCGCTCTCGTTTCATATTAACGCAAGTTAAAACAGCTAATTGGCGCCATCTTGCGACTCAAAACGGTATTCTTGATTCATACTAGAATTAAGAAAAATCGAAATCGAAAGCATTTGTGGCATGATGACTCGTCTCTCGTTTTCTTTAACAATGGAAGTGAATGTGGTCCATTTGTGGAGAGTTTAAAAAGCATAAATGTGAAGTTATTGACGAAATTATTTTTTGTGGTAATCAACATTATGCCACAAATGCTGTTGAACTTGTTGAATCCGGAATATTCCTTTAACATTAGGCCTATAATCTCTTAAATCAATGCACTGACAATAATTTGTTTTGTTTTTTTATTTTGTTTTTTTAAATTTTTACATTTTTTTTATTATTATTTCACAATTGCCTATTATAGTTTAATAGCTTTAAATATAAGCCAAAGAGGGGAAGGGGGAACTGATACTTCTGATGTGTACTGGCCAAGTATTTTTTTTTTTTTTTTTTTTTTTAGCTCAACTACGCTTGTACGCACACGCGCGCACACACACACAGAGAGAGAGAGAGAGAGAGAGAGAGAGAGAGAGTTTCAGTTCAGTAGAAACAGATCAAATGCAGGTGTTTCTGGGGGAGGACAATCATGCATCAGTTGCAGCAGAATTCATTTTTTAAGTTCACACCCTTTTTTTATGTTCAAAATGTCTTGTTAAATGTTTATTTTATTTTATTTTATATTGTAAGTGTATATTGTTATTATAGTTTTTATTTTAATTGATTCATTACCTGGCAACTTAATTAATTTAATTCTATTTTATTGTTATTTACCGTTTTAGTATTGTTATTTGTCTTGTCATTATCTGTTTTGTGTATTAATGCTTTGGCAGTATTTTTGGCAGTATTGTATGTAAAAACAATCATGCCAATAAAGTACTTTAAACTGAGAGAGAGAGAGAGAGAGAGAGAGAGAGAGAGAGAGAGAGAGAGACGCACATTCAGTAAGTGCAAGTTATTGAATCAGTACAAAAATGACCACGGACTCTGGACTGAGTTGTTTCTGTAAACTCATTGTTTAAAAACTCATTATGTAATGCCATAATCTCTTTTAGCAACACCTCCAAAGGTTTGGGCTGCTTACAGGGCTGATTCTGTATTCTGGACGTTCCCCTTTCAATTTTCAGTTAAGAAGGAAACCAGGCCAGTTTCCAGCCTTGTAATGAGGTGATATAATGTACGCTATTAAAATCAGTTCCGCCAGCGGTGCGTTTTCTTTGGCGTTAGTGCGATGAGCGCGTGATTGAGAGCGCACAGTCATACGGTTCTGCGCTGAACGGATCTTTGACGGGATGTCAGCCGCTACTCGTGGAAATTCATTTAAAACCGGGAACGGCGTGGAGTACGATCCGGAAAAAAGTCGGTCGATACGTCGAGAGCTTTCAATTGAGTACTCACGCAACGAATTGGACAATATTATGGACACTTCAAAAATTAGAGACGTTGGTAAGGAGCACCAAAAAAAAAATAAAAAAATAAAAAAAAAAAAAATAAAAACATTTTTGTTTTTTTCTGAATAGATTAGCAATGATCATGTTTTTTATTATTATTATTAATTCTCATTAAATCTGATGTATCTCGACTCACCTAACATCATCTGTGATTATATTAATATACTGATTTTATGATCTTTTCAGATTATAAAACCTCAAGAGGGAGTGTCAAAGGTACATCAGAAGAGGACAATATACCCACAGGTATGTTTTTTTTTTTTTTTTTGATGCCAAACCCAGCTTTCTGTATATAGTACAAAACTGAGGAATCTCTCACTTGAACTTTTCTGATCTTGTGTTCAAATAGAATTTATCCAAAATGTTGAGAATAAAATACATTTAAATGGTTAAAAACGTTTAACCTCAACTTAATTGACATTACATAGTCACAGCTCATCACCACCCATCACCCCCAGCCATTCATAATATTTTTAGTGCAAACACCTGAAATATTTGGCCATGGATATAAGCTTAAATACCTTAGATTGCACGCATGGTTAATATGACAAATATTTATCTGCATACATTTTTGTTGAGATTATTTTCTGAATCAACCTATGATGCCGTTTACACCATTAAAGGGATTTATTCACATTTGCAAAAGTAGTATTGCAGCCTCCTCACAGTGTAATGGTTGGATGTGCTTAATTGAACTCTTACCTGCACTGGTGACACTCGGGGGAAAAAAAAAAAAGTAACTTTTAGAGATCATACCTTGGACTTTGTGAATCCCATTGACTGTCACTTATTAACCCCTCTGTTAAACACAGCAGTGAAACATCACATGATTATGATTCAAAATCTAAACTATACCCATGAATACTGCTCTTGGAAATGTTCAAAGGTATGTGTTATTGTATATGAAAAGATGTTTTTTTTTTTCAATATCTCAGTAGAACTAGAATTGGTATTTGCAGCATAAACGTTTGACTGGTTTATGTCAACTTACAGGAAATTATATGCCTTTTTATCCGCAAATTACTAGCTAAATTATTTTCCTTGCACATTTACAAGAGCTGACTGAACATTCTTTCATATGGTGGCTGTCGGTCTTGGATGCAATAGTAGAAATGGGGCATGTTGACCGTAAACCTTTTCCTGTTGCAGTGTTGGCTATGCAGCTGGCAATGGTGGAGGGGCCAGATCGACTTCCTGCTGATGAGGGCACACAGGAAATACTGTGCAGGAAACTTTGTGTGCTGGAAGCTGACCTCACCGAGGTCACAGACCTAATTTCTGTATGGTCATCACTATTTGGAGTACATACAATAATCCAAACCTTATTAACATACGCTTTCTGAAATGAATTCAAATGCATTAAAAGTGGGATATCATTTGACATGGATGTAACATGGAGTATTGATTGATATGTTCACTACACAAATCATATTGTTTTTTTTGTCTTGTAGGAACTGTCAGCTCATCTGGTGTCCATCAGCAGTGGGGAAAGAACTATATTTATCACTTTTAAAACCTTTGAAGAAATATGGAAGTTCAGCACATACCACAGAATGGGTCTGTTCCCATTTCAATGCCACAAATATACTAGCCAGCAAGTACTTTAAAAAGTGTTAGGTATGTTACGGATAAATATCTCTGATGGCTTACCACATTTTGGGGTATTTTCACCAGGTTTCTTAGGTCACTGTATGGAAAGTCTTCTTATGGACCAAGAGTTCTGGTTAATCTCCCTAGATCAGGACTCAGGAATTGAAATCTCACTTAAAGAAGAGACAGTAAATATGATGTATAAAGGCTTTCTAATGCAAGAAGGTAAGAAACAGTGTGTTGATGAACACAATATACTTTATATGGTATATTTCTTGGAATGCCAATCATTACTATTACATTGAATGTAACGGCTATTAAAAACAGTATTTTGTTTACTTTTCAGGGTCCTTCTTTGGATGCTGCACTGCAAATCAGATGTTCGATAGCTCTACATCAGGTAGTGACCTTTACCTGGAGAAGGGAGATATTGCCTTATTTGAGCCTCCATTCCTAGGATCAGGGTGGACAGTGCTGTCCCTAGCTGATGGATCTAGAGGAACCAAACCAAAACCAGCCCAGGAGCCAGTCATTCCCTTTCATGAGTATGCGTACCATTTAACCTTACTGTTGTTATGAAACGAAGAGAGTACATCACTAAAAAAAATTTCCTTTTCTAATTCCAAAGGTGGTTTCTAAAGTCCTGCCCAGAGTGTATCTTAGTGGGTGGAGGGAAGGACATCAATGACCTTCCATTCCAGATTGGTGAGGAAACGGTGAAACAATGAGTGCGCTTACATGCACACCAATTACGCTAATTACTACCTTAAATCAGCTTATTTTTAAAAACGACAAAGCAAGTAAACCACGTTTACAAGAGACCTTGAAATCATCGGGTTATAATCAGTTTTCGACCTCAAAGCGTAAACAGTCATGCGCAGAACACTTGCGCACACTGAATGGGCCGGTAAGAAAGCCGGTTAAGGTGTTTACACGCAATGCAAAATCTGGGTAATGGGCAAAAATCTATGTGTGCTGATCTTTTCTTTTTTTTTTTTTTTTTTTGGCTTAAATCGTTTATGACCCTGATAAAGGAAAGCCATTTAAAGCGTTAACATGACCTTACATGTCGTCGCCTTATGGATAGTTAACCCAACAATTAAAATGATCTCATCATTTACTCACCCTCATGGTATCTCAGATGTGTATAACTTACTTTTTTCTGCTGAACACAAACAAAGATTTTTAGAAGAATATTTCAGCTCAGTAGGTCCTCACAATGCAAGTGAATGGGTGCCAAAATTTTGAAGCTCCAAAATGCACCTAAAGGCAGCATAAAAGTAATCAATATGACTACAGTGGTTTAATCTATATCTTCAGAAGCTAAATAAGTGTGGGTGAGAAACAGATCAATATATAAATCCTTTTTTTTTACTATAAATTCTCCTCCCTGGCAATATGCACCAAGAATGTGAATCTCCAAAAACAAAAGAATGTGAAAGTGGACATTGATAGTAAACTTAAATATTGATCTGTTTCTCACCCACACCTATCATACCACTTCTGTAGATTTAACCACTGGAGTCGTATGGATTACATTTATGCAGCCTTTATGTGCTTTTTGGACCTCCAAAAGTTTGGTAGCCCTTCACTTGCATTGTGTGGGCCTACAGGGCTAAGATATTCTTCTAAAAATGTTTGTTTGTGTACTGCAGAAGAAAGAAAGTCACTCATATCTGGGATGGCATCAGGGTGAGTAAATATTGAGAGAATTTTCATTTGTTGGGTGAACTATCACTTTAAGCATAATCGGTTTAAGAACGTGCATGTAAATATGCTCATTTGCTCTTGTATTACAGTCAAACACAAATAAATCACTAATAAAAAGAAAGAAAATGAAAAAATAATAACCACAGCTATGTTCAACTTTAAGTTTAGTGACTTAGTGAAGTTGGAAGGGACCAGTCAAATAGATGGGACTATACTGTAAGGAAAGATTGACACTTTTTAAAGAAAATTAAATGATAGATGAACATAAATGAATTAAACCTCTATGAATAATGTTGAAATAAGACAAATTCAGAGATTGGTCATTCTTTATTCAAAAGTAGTAGGCCAAGAAGTTTAAAAACTTTAAACAGTGAGTGCACACTGATGGTCAGGAAAGTTGGCAAATAATGGGATGAAGAAAGGAAAGGAATTAAAGCTTCACTACAAATTTTAAGGCGATTTATATGTATGTATGTATGTATGTATGTATGTATATATATATATATATATATATATATATATATATATATATATATATATATATATATATATATATATATATATATATATATATATATATATCACCTGTAGTGATAGTAGTAGTG
The DNA here is from genome assembly GCF_019703515.2 of Myxocyprinus asiaticus. NCBI lineage: Eukaryota > Metazoa > Chordata > Actinopteri > Cypriniformes > Catostomidae > Myxocyprinus > Myxocyprinus asiaticus. The sequence continues at coordinate 52,379,272 of NC_059344.1, forward strand.
CAGTAGTTTGTAGTGCAGCTCATATATATATATATATATATATATGTATAGAGAGAGAGAGAGAGAGAGAGAGAGAGAGAGAGAGATTTTTCCAAAGCAACTTTTAAATGCCTTAAAGCTACAGAATACAGTAGAACATTATTTTTTTATAATAATTTTTATCAAAGTCAAACAATTACATTTAACATAATTGTAACTATACATCTCACAGCAATAGGAGTCTGTGAGACCACAGAGGAATATGATGCCAATGGGCCAGATGAACTGAGCTTTCAGACTGGTGAACGGATCATCATCCTGGGCCTGCTGGTGGCATGTTTTGAATGGTTTATGGGAAAATTGGAGAGAACTGGGGACACTGGACTCGTGAAGACCAACCTTGTCAGAGCAACCGATACTTTTTGTGAGTAAGTGCTTGTGTGCAAGTTTCCTTGAGAAAAACTCTCTGGAAAATAAAGTCCTATTGCTTTGACTTCATGGATTTTTAAAGGTTTAGTTCACCTAAAAATGGAAATTCTCTCATTATTTACTCACACTCATGACATCCCAGGTGTGTATGACTTTCTTTCTTCACCAGAACACATTTGAAGAAAAATAGAAAAATATCTCAGCTCAGTAGGTTCTTAAAATGCAAGTGAAAGGCGATTTTTCGTTTGAAGCTCCAAAAAATCACAGACAGTCAGCATAATCATCATCAATATGACTCCAGTGGTTAAATTAATGTCTTCTAAAGCGATAAGATCACGGTGAGTAAATAATGAGAGAATTTTCATTTTTGGGTGAAATATCCCTTTAAGCTGTAAAGAATTTGAAGAGTGGTTTGTGTCAAGTATCAACTTTGACAGTTTTATTCATGGTAACTGTGGTTATTCCACAGATCATCTGAAATTTTCTTGAAAGATGAAGACAGGCAAATTATTACCTTGGATCAGGAGAAAATTAAAGAGGAGACTATTACTTTATTGAAGAGAACATGCCAGTGTGATGTTGGCACAAACTACAAACTTGGTAAGACACAGGGATATTAATTTTTACTTGCCATTAATAAATTGAGTTTTATTTGCTTCATCTCAAATAACTCTGAAATCAGTATTTGTGCTACGGAAAAACTCATAAATGGAACACATGAACTAACCTAATTATTTAGAATAAACAAAGGATGGAGTTTGTAACAGACCAAAGAGGTAGAATTACAGGTAAAAAAGCAACCAGGACAACACACAAAAAACGTCAGCTAAAGACTTTTAAATATCCTGCTTGTAAGCTTTTGTCTGTTCTAAATTCAACTAAGCCAAGAACCTAAACCACCTGGAATGCTCCACCTTCGGGAAACTGAACTGAAGATTAGGAAACAATTTTGTCATTGCAAGACCTAGTGACCTCATCAAGTAACACCAGAACAAGTAACCAACACTCTTAAGATTCATGTAATTTAAACAGAGGCCATCTTAACAAGGAGGACTTAAAAGCTTAAAATAAAAATCAATGCAGCTGCTCGCCCAGTTTCCAGGGAAGAACTCTCGGTGCCCTAAGAGCAGGGATCACATTGCTGGAATTGCTGGCTTTCTCCCTAATATAGAGAGAGAGAGGTGCCATTTCATTTCTGTTGTAATATTGTAATGTGGTCAGTCAGTGGTCAAAATGACGGTCATGACCAACTATTTATGATATCAAAATGTTCTTGTATGCAGTTCAATAATATTGTGAGGTTTTAATAGCTCTACACTGACCTGTCCTGAGGAAGCTGAGATGTGGACATACCCCAGACAAAAGATGGTGTCATTGTTCCATGCTTATCCACCTCTGTGACATTTAGACATGATCTGATGTTTAAAAACTAGCATTTATATTATACAAACCAATCAAGACACAACTGTGGATGATGTTTGTCTTTGTTGTAACATCTGAACCTTAACGACTCTCATCACAGTCATTAAACACAGATTAAAAAACTAAGGCAATGGAACAGGGTTTTACCTTCATCCCAGTCTTCATCACAAACAGGGGCAGTCCAGGTACTCAGTGGGATTTGAAACTTGCTATCAGTCTTGTCATTCTCCACTTTGAACATTTCAAAAAGAGGCTTTAGATCAGTTCAGTGTACCACTAAAAGTCACGTTCATGTTTGGAGGAGTCCCACATCCCAAAGGTGTGATTAGGGTCTTTTAAACCAGTACCAGTTCAATGGTTTAAATATAGCTTACCATAGGTTTCATTAACAATGCATTGGTCCACACAGGTTGAGATGTGATGAGGCAGCTCATGTTTTCTCATCAAGTGGCGTGCATTGAATGGACATGTCCGCAATTCATCAGCCAATTCAGGGTGATTCTAAAAATGGCATTAACATCACAGGGACCTCTCAGTACTCAATACTTTTAAGCAGGCGATTAATAAATGAGATCTAGGCTAAATCATGAATCCCAAAAAATAGTAATGTAACAAAGTGTAATTTGAACATGTTTTAACAAACACAAAACTACTCTTCTGCATTTTATTACTCTTAAGCAATATTAGTAATTAGGTTTGTATTTCCATAAGGAAATACCATTGCTTGCACTTGCAAGGGAGCAAAAAGTGTTAAATGACATCATCACTGCCAACAGATGAGAGATTTCAAACTTTTATCGTAAATTTTGGGATTTTGTACAAAGTTTACAAAATCCCAAAATAGCTCGCACACCTAAGGGGCCATTCACACGAACACATATGTTCGTGCTGTTTTAAATTGTTTTCTATGTAAACATAGTAGATGGACCGTGGCACAACATTTTGCTGTGTTTTCAGCATTTTGCCGCCGTGTCAAGTTGTTCTACTTTTATATTTTATGGCGGTTGGCAAACCAACAAATGGTGCATTTACGCCACAGTGTCAGGTTAATAAGAACAACAACTTTTAAAGGTGCACTTAGTAGCTTTTTTGTTTGTGTCATCTTGGACTTACAGTGACACCTATCGACGCTGATGCAGCATCATCAAAATTAATAGTTTTCTGTTACTGATGCCATTGTAGAAATTTACATACAGCCATGATTAAGTCAACCCATGAGTCAAAGTGTCCAATAACAGGGCAGTTACTGAAATTAAGCAAGTAGTAAAGAGCGCAACCGTCTGTTTCAGGAAGTAAAAATCACATACATTTTCTCCATAGACTAATTGATTTTCAACAATAACTTAAATCTGCGTTATTTCAACTTCCTTGTTTAAAAATCATGTTTGATAGTGGAATTCCTAGTAAACAACTTACATTACCCATGGCCCCACGGAGAAAGCATCACCAATCAGAGAACTGCAGCCAACAAAGCCCATGAAACATGCATCGGAGTGACCGCCCACTCCCATGACACACTGTGAATTATGTAATCAGTTCATTCACCCTTCACCCTTAAACTACTTATCTATTTGTACATATCAAACTATTTAGCAATAAACGTAAAATATATTGTTTCTAAACTTATTAATCAACAACCTAAAATCAATTGTTTTTTTATTCAATTATATCATTCGCAATGCTTCATGGGATTGCGGTTCATGCCCTAGTAGGCAGTCTTGTACCACTGTCTTTGTGTCCGATTTTCAAATACCTTTTTTACCTTTAAGTTTGGGATGTCATGATTCACATAGGAGCTGGCTGGTTTGGTTCTTGGCTTACAACTCTTTAGATTTTATGAAATCGCTATGCAAAAAAAAAAAAAATAAATAAATGTATGGGAAAAATACTTTTGGAACCCAGACAGCTGAAAAAGTGGGTAGGCAGTGTTGCGCTCTATTCGCCTGGGGCCGGTTGCACCAGCTATACGTACGTTACAACCTAGCCTAGTTGTGGCGTAAATGTACACTAAGTCACAGTTTACACACTACTAAATATTTGAGCATTGCACCATTAAACTTAGGTAGGATGTAACCCTACGAATAAACTAAATATTTATGGAAGACTCCGACCAGGAGTAACGGTTGGAATAAAAAGCAGAATGATATTTTATGACAAAATGTTTTGCATGACAGGCATCAATCATTTCGACATACAGTATGATGTTGACATTTACACTCGTTTACATTTACGAGAGTGAAAAAACGTACTTTTAAGTGGCTCTTCGGCATGAACCGTTCTAGCGGTGCAGTTTTCAGGATGCGTCGCCCGGTGTCAAGTTTCAACACATTAAAAATATATATATAGGATATTAAAATGAATATATGTCTATTTTTCCAGCCTGTTGTATTAGTATTTATTTATCACACCTTATTTATTTTAGATACAGTTCCTATATATTGTTATTTACACAGGGCAAATATACTATTTATCAAATCTACTTTTATTATGTACTGTATTTTAATTGGGATATAATTTATTACAGCTGACAGTTCCGTGAGCAAACAAGGTTTGAACATCAACCGTAACAAGATCAAATTGAAGTTCATGGCTTTTTAACAGTTCTGTGTACAAATTTGAAGGCTGTTTATTGGATCAATACAGGTAAACTACATATTATGCAACTACGCATTATGGAGAGCTTACGACCTACTAGTTAAGTCTTGAACTGAGAATAGGTGGTGCAACCAAATTAAGCACTGACTTAGTTACAAACTAACTAGTAGTTACTAAGCCCTTAGTGTGAACTTGAGGTCCCACGCACAGCTGGTGCAACCCTACCCAGGACATGTTATACAAACATGGCAGCCCCCATGAGGGGACCCTCTCCATGCAGATTAAAACAGCGTTTATAAGGTTACAGATATGACTGGATAAGTATGATCTTACGTCAATGCTCATGATTTTATACATTTGTCTCAAAATTACTGTTTATTTGTTCAGGAGTAAAACGTTTTTAATGAGGATATAATTACTGAGTGCACCTTTAAAAACGCGTCTCGAAACACCTGCGGTCTGTTCTGTTTGCTATTCGGTGTAAATGACCCGGCCCTCCTTCTAAAAGTAAAATTACCTTAATTGCAGAAAATTGTGAAGGAGAAAAAAAAATTTAATAAATGAAGCAGGAGGAATTTCAACGCATTTTTGTCGGCTCACTCGGTCTGGACTTGCACACGAACCTTCCTGCATTTGATGAGGTGGTATGGAAAACGACAGGCCCGGATCAGATGTTGTGGGTCATATGGGCACAACAGCAGTTTGTCAGGGTTGCAGAAATCTGTCAAGCAAACAAACACAGTCCAATGTGTAAGTGTATTTAGCGTGGAGGAGCATGTTATTACTCGCGCTTTTCCCGCTGCGTGTCTCTGCGCTGTTTACCTTGAGAGTCTTCCCATCGCGGAATAGTGACATTTTCAGAACGACTCTCCCTCTTTGACTTTGTAAATGGCATCTCGCTACCAGCTCTCAGAAGCTCTGCTGACCTGATTTTCGCACCCCACATGCAAAAAACACACTACAAGGCAGTCGTCTTCAAGGCGTTCTATCCATCCGTATGGTGCCAAAAATATCGTAGCGGCTTCAGTTGTTGCGTTTTTGTTTTTCTAATTGTAGATACATATATAAATTACACACAGACAGCATGAAAGGCCACGACAGTTTTGAACTTACTAAAATCGGCCGGTTTTTTTCGCCGTGTAATCTGCTTCTTCCTATGGCAATTCTTGCAGCAGCACCTGAAGTGCGAATTGAATTAAAGAGCCACTTGAGGCGCTAAAGACCCCGCAACCATTACATGAAATATGTGTTTCTTTTCATTATTGACGTTGTCCCCAGCAGTGGCGTAGCCAAAGGTGGGCTGGGGTGCGCCTGGGTCACCCAAAGTAGACCCAGGCCCACCTAGAATATTAGAGGTTATTCTTTGACTTCAAATATATAATTATAAGAGTTTAAAAAATGCATAAATTCTGATTTCGGAAAGTGTGAAAGAACTGTTTGAATGTGCCGCTTCTCTGTTTTTAAGGAAAATGTTGTTAAAAAAAATTGAGGTGAAAACTTGGCCCATCCATTTATATTGAGGCCCACCCAAAAGTAATTTTCCTGGCTACGCCCTTGGTCCCCAGTGCAAATCGTGGTATTTATAATGTTTAATTTCACCAGATTACAATTTTAATGGGCTTGGTAAAAATAATGAAGACCATTTATAATGTTACGCACAGCTGTGGGCCTCAAATTTTAAATAATTGAAATCATTTTCATCTTTAACTAAATAAGTGATACACTAAATAATCAGATTTCTATTTTTATTTTCCATACATACAGTGCTTCATATTAAATTCTCTCACTAACATTAAAATGTGCCATTATAAGCAAAGGTTTGTGTGTGTGTGTGTGTGTCCCTTGATTATGTCATGATACAGTGGCCTTTAATTGTAGATATATGTTATGAAATAACATTACACACACTAGAGGTGACATCAGCCATTTAGCAACTCTTTTGTTTTATTTATGTTTTCCTTTATTTTGTGATGTTAGTCATATGTGGTCAAGCATAAAATGTCTACCCTGTTATGGGAAGATATAGGGAAAAGGAATGTAATTATTATTTTATATATATATATATGTTAAAGGTGCACTCAATAATTTTTTTCTCAATGAATAAAGTTTCACTCATAAAGAAATTAATAGTAATTTTTAGATATATGTAAAAAATCTTTTCAGGGGCCCATCCAAGGAGGGGGAAGCTTTCAGGGGCCCAGCCACGGAGGGGGGCCCAAGAGAGATAGTTCAATACCCCTGATAGTGCTACGACATCCGGATGATCGGCCGCCAGAGATTGCATACCGGAGATTGCGTGCATATTGCCCGCGACAAATACTGGCGCTCCATCATACACAAGCACGCGCATTTCTCGCCATCATTTGTACACTTTTACTCATGGATTGGATGAATCATGGATGATTGTGAATAGTTTACTACTGTATAGTGTAATATTAATAATGCCTACAATGGCAACAGTAACTGAAAACTATTGTGTTTGAATGATGCTACATTCATGCCTCTAGGTGTCAGTCCAATATGACATCAACAGAAAAATTACTGGGTGCACCTTCAACTGAAATAAAATCATCAATATAAGTTTACAAATATGTTTGCAAGATAAAATTCACAGACCGTGTAGTGGCTAATTTAACCAATAAATGTTCACCCTGTAATTTTCCACCCTGCCCATGTGAGTTATAAAATATTTAACATCTTCCTATAATGCTGAAACAAAACGTTACTTATAACAGTATGTTTTGTTTTTTCAAAAGTTTCAAAGCCAAATTGTCACCGATTTGCTGGAATAACCCATTTCTCTCCTTTAACGAATTATTGTTATTGTTTTACGTACTACAGATCTGCCAAAAGAAAATCCAGGATTAGTTCAAAGTATGTGACATTTCATTTGTTCATTCATTCATTCATAGAAACCTTTTAATCTAATTATTTTAATAGTTATGTTATGTACAGTATATGTTAAAAGTCAATATTTTATATGTTGTGTACTTTAAGTAAATTAAAAATGACTAATTAATGTTAAAGGGATAGTTCACCCAAAAATGAAAATTCTCTCATCATTTACTCACCCTCATGCCATCCCAGATGATTATGACTTTCTTTCTTCTGCAGAACACAAATTATGATTTTAGAAGAATATTTCTGCTCTGCAGGTCCATACAATGCAAATGAATGGGTGCCAAAATGTTGATGCTGGAAAAAGCAACTAATGGCGTCATAAAAGTAATCCATACGACTCCAGTGTTTTAATTCATATTTTCGGAAGTGATATGATAGGTGTGGGTGAGAAACAGATCAATAAATAAAAATATAAAAAAAGTCCTTTTTTGCTTGAAATTCATCTCCCTGCCCAGTAGGGGGCTGTATGCATGAAGAATGTGAATCACCAAAAACACAAAAAGAAGAATGTAAAAGTGATCTGTTTCTCACCCACACCTATCATATCACTTCTGAAGATATTGATTTAACCACTGGAGTCTTATGGATTACTTTTATGCTGACTTATGAGCTTCAAAATTATGGTAACCATTTACTTGCATTGTATGGGCCAAAACAGCTGAGAAATTCTTCTAAAAATCTTCATTTGAGTTCAGCAGATGAAAGAAAGTCATAAACATCTGGGATGGCATAAGGGTACTGTAAGTAAATGATGAGAGAATTTTAATTTGGGGTAAACTATTCCTTTAAATTTGGGGTGACTAAATTATCTTTTTTTATTCTTTGTCTGCAGACAAGACTCTTCAAACAGAAACAAATGATCTTATACAAAAAGTCAACCACATTTTGAGTGAGTTCAATTATCCTCAAAAAAATGAGGCTCTATTAAACAGCATAAAGCACCAGACTCTGAAAGAAGATATTTGTAAAGAGTTATCCCAGGGAACTCCATGTTTTTCTGTCTGCTCAGAGCAGGACGGCACCAGTACAGATGAACACAATGCTCTCCTCTCCTTCTTGAGCAGCCGTGACCACCAGCCAGAGTACCTGCTTCTTTATAGTGCTTATGCTGAATTCCTCATCTCTCATTTTGTGGGTCACTCTGATGAGGAGGATATAGTGGTGTATTTAGGCGTAGCCCGAGAATTGGCACGAAAGAAACGCCTCTCATGGGCACAGAGCCGAATCTGTTTCCTCCTTGGGCAGCTTTGTGCAGGACGCTCCAAGTTCTCTCAGGCTCGGGTTTACTTTGAGGAAGCTTTGAATGTACCCAGGGATTGTTTCACAGACATGTTTCTACTCTCTGCTGTTTACTCCAACCTGGCACTTATCTACCTAACCCAGAAAAGCCATGAGAAATTTTTTGCCTTGTCAGAGCGCTTTTCTGCTTTGTTGATGGCGGTCCCTGATTGTCTGTTTGGCTGCGAGGATCCTGAGGTATTAAAGTATGTATTGAAAAAAGCCATCCTGGCCAAAAATAAGTCTATAGAAGCACGAGCATGCTTCCTGCTGGCAAAACTCCACCTGAAGCTCAGAGATGGCATGAGTGCAATCCCGTTCATTGAGAGGCTTCAAATCCTTTCTGATGAGGTTCCAGGAGCATCTGATGAGACATGGAGCCAAGTTTTCCTGGTGTTGGCGAGACTCTACAGTGACCAGTGTATGCCACGCTTGGCTGAAAGCTGTGCACGCCGAGCAGCACTTCAGGTTTGTTCAAGGAAAGTACTTTTGGAGAACACTTTTATGGATTGTATAGTGTAGAGAGATACTCTCTTGCTGGTCACTAGCATTTGTTTCTGCTTTAGTGTCTGTACTACTCTAGCTTACCCTTGAAACTTGGCACTTTGATACTGCATGACATTGTTGGTTTTGTATGAGACTTGTGATGTTCCTCATTTGAAAGTCACTTTGGAAAAAAAATCGTCTGCTAAATTATTACATGTAAATGTTGTGTTTGGATGCTGATTTCCTGGTGTCCCCATCAGGCTTCTTAACTAGGGTGCATCTCAACCAGCTCCCTAGTTCAGTTTCGGTAGTCAGGGCACTGATCAGGGAGTCAGCTATTTCTCAATTGCATATTCTAGTGCACTGAAACGTTCGTCCCTTACAAATTCACATAATGCTCCGTAAAAACCAGGGAACATTGCTGCTTGTTTGAGATGAGCAAGTTCTGCACGGAACCAATTACCAGGTGATCTCCAGTAGTAGCATGCCAGTTAAAAATCTGTCTGACTTGCTGTGATGTCATCACAATGTTTGTCAAAAATACTCTCTGGCTAAGTAGGGGCTGAGTTTGGAATGGCATACTACCCATACTAGTCTTACTACTTTTGCCATGTCTGTCTATGGCAGAAATAGTAAGAGTAGTATGGTAGTATGCCATTCCAAACTCAGCCTAGGTTTTTGCCAGAAGGGCAAACTGAAAGCACGATGGGAAACGACGTGGTGACGACAGCTTTATGCTCACTGGCTTAAACAACCGTGATGTTTTGTTCTCTTCTTAAATTGTTGATTTGTTTAACTCTCATATTATGTTTTTATGTGTATAAATTATGTGTGAATATTCCCAAGACTCTGACGGTGCAACCTCTGTATGGGATACGCAATTGTTACGCATATTTCTAAAATATCTCAAACACGTGTCTTGATTAAATTAAAAATGGATGAAAAAGACAGAGCTTTTAGGGTGAGTTAAATAACAAGTGCATTGGATGACTTGTTCATCATATTAATTTTATTTAAAAGCAAAATAATTTAAATTGCATCCATTTTATCAACAAGAAAGTGAGTGGGAATAACCTGATATCTGCCTTTGATCTCGTAGGTGGCTTATCCACTACAAGAAGTGAGAACTGTCCCACTTGATAGCACTTATTTCACTCTTATTTCACCTGCCTGCTTTCAAGGCGAGGCGTTTGGCATCTCAAACTAGCTTATGTTCCCTTACCGGAAACGTTGTCATGTCTTCTGAAATCTTTCAAGTCATTAGAAGGCGAGTGCAAGTGTAAAATTAAAGTAAAGTAAAAGCCTTATTTTCTCTTTAAAATATATGTTGTTTGTAATGTCATTTCTCCATAATGTCCATGAAAGGAAAACAATCTTGTAAATATTATTTAAAAATATTTATTTAATTATATTATATTATATTATATTATATTATATTATATTATATTATATTATATTATATTATATTATATTATATTTATTTATTTATTTTTTGTCTGGATCTATTACGTTGTAATATATTAAAAAATAATAAATTAAAAATGCAATTCACACAAAACTTGAATACACCTCTTCTATGATAAACATGTTTTCAGTTACTGAGTTCAAAGTCATTTTGATATATTTTCTGGGGCCAAAAGTAAAAAAATTTCATGTTTTTACTGCCTGGAGACAGTAAAAAAACAAAAAAAAAACCAAAACAAAACAAAACAAAAGAAAAAATTATTGAAAAAACATATGTTGGCATGAGTAGTGCAGAATAATCTTTTATTATTATTTCTTTAAAAGATAAGCAGTGAAATTTTTCCATGTTTTGAAATTAATTAAGTTGTGTACACTCTCATGTATTCAAAGTATTTAATACCATTTACTTGATGGTTGCACCACATTACATTTTTAAAGTCATGAAATCTTTTTTTTTTTTGTAGAAGTTTTTTTTCCAAACATTTATGAAACCAACATGGACACACAGATTACATTTCTATGTACTTAATGTGTGTTTTTAAAGAGATTTCTAAATTGTATTACCTCGGACAACCTTATTTGTCAATGACCCACAAACCAACATCAACTAATATGGACATTCATGCTGGTCTAGGCTGGTCTTTTCAGCATGATTGGTCATTTATTCACTCATTAATTCATTATCTCTCATAGGTGGGTGCCACTGTGTCACATTGTCTTTGTGGTGTCTCGCTATTATTGGAAAATGCATCAGAGCTGTATGGAATTGCAATCCCGACGCAAGTGGCTCCGTACCTGACTCGTGCTGCTGCATTAGTGCCTTCCAGCAAGGAGCCTGCACTGGGTCATGCCCATGCCTTGTGTTTGTCCTGGCTCTTCCATAGGCACAACATGCCTGACAGAGCTGTTCGCTACATGTGTACCTTCCTTGACCACAAAAGCGTGTCCAGCATTGGCCAGTCAGACACTACTGCTGCTCTCATATGGTTGGCATGGCTGTACATCTGCAACCAGCGACCAAGCACAGCTCTGGAAGTTCTGGACGCCGTGCTCTCATCGCTCCCTGAGCACTGTACCACTCAGCTGGAAGGTGTGGTTTACAACATGCGTGCCATTGCATATAGACATTCAGTGGACATCCGACAAGCTGCTGAAAGTTACCGGGCTGCAATTGAGATTTGTGAGGAGTTTGAGGATAGGCGTAACTGGGCCATAGCATTGTCCAACTTCGGATTTATGTGCTTGCAAGTTAAGGCGAAGAGGCTGGCAGAGGAATACCTCACCCAATCAGTGGAGCTGTTTTCAGAGCTTGAGGACGAAAGGCATGAACTGAGTTTTATTTCAGTGCTTCTTGAGTTGGGCAGACACATCATTTCACAGGGGAACCATGAGAGTGGAAAGATCTACCATGAATGGGCCCTGCTGATTGCTATCCACATTGATGACATGGATAGTAAGTGTTCACCAAGGTTATGAGTTCCACATGAAAATGTCAATAAGGTTTATGTCTGTAAGTAGCAACAGAAGACTTGCTTGATATAAAGTATTTTAGCCAAGGTAGTGTTGCTGAGAATCATTACAGAGTTTATGGGAATGCTAAAGTGGTCATGACATGCTTTTTTTATTATTTTAATATGCTCCTTGAGGTTCACTTATAATATGAGTAAAGTTTTTTAGACAAAAAGTAATATATTTGTAAAATATGACAATTTTCCACTCCCTTATTCTGACCCTCTGTCAGAAGTGCTCGGCTTTGGTGCTGCTTCTTCTTCTTTAAGACTTGACAGTAAATGCCTGGCAATTTTATCTAATATTTAATAATTTTTTAAATGTTGCAAATTTATGTAGATAATGCAATCCCTGAAATGATCACATTTATTTTGAGACAAAAAAAACGTATTTGACATTTTAAGTTTTGTTCAAGGTGATTATATCAAAAGTTGTTCAATAACTGTCCAATAAGTGAAAGGATTTGGGGTAAAAAGCCCCCCTGTTGCAGGGGCTAAAGGCCCCCATTAAACAACATTGTTTTTCTGAATTAGTGGGAATAGATTTATTATGAAGAATGTTCAAAGTGGGCTCACATTGACTGATCCATTCACAATGGAGATTCATTTGTTTATAGAATACTTGGGATGTAATTAAATGTCAAATGAGATTGAAATGGACAAGAAATGGTGCACCATTTTCTGAAATGGTTATTTTGAATAAGCATTATCTTAATTTATTACTCAAAAAAAGCATCTTGCTCTCTCAAAGCTATTTGCATTAGTTGACAAATTTTGCACTATAACTATTGCAACGGTATGTACACTATATCATTATAAACCACCTTAGGTCGTTTTATCCCAAGTGTGTGTGAGACTTTTACCCCAAGCCACTTTTTTTTTTTTTTAAACAATTTTGATCAAAATAACCTTCTGTTTTTATTTATTTTCACACAAATCATGTTGCTCCATCAATATTCAGTAAAAATAAATTAAATGTTTTCAATCTTGATACATTTTGTGACTAGAAAAAAGCAAATTTTCCTTAAGGTGCACCTTTAGCCCCGTTGTACCCTACTTTGATGGCTGTGCTGATGAAGACCTGTTATTCAGCCCAGAACCTGAAAGGCACATTGGTTAAAACTTAAAATAGTAAACAGATTTCAGATTTTGAAATAGTAATTCAGTTTGTTCAGAAATTCAGAAACCAGAGCCATGAAATGTGAAGCAGAGCCATACGTTGTGTTATTTTATTGTTTTTTAAGTTTGTATATTTTACATAATATCACTCAAATAACAGTAGTTATGTAACCACCAAAGATTAGCCCCCAAATGTATACCTTCAAAGAAAAACTTTATCATGTCTACAAATTTGCTTGTACAGGCCAGCTGCAAGCCACACGTCAGCTGTGTCACCTGTATGAAGAAGTATGTCCAGATGAAGCACAGTGTATCATCTACAACGAGCACCAGCTGAACCTTCTACAGCAGACTGGAGACAAGAATTTAGAGGGAGAAATACTGGAGAAGATCAGCCAGCTGTACCTGAGCCTGGGCACAGAGAAGTGAGAACTGCCCTCCCCATTCTAAGAGTAATACAAGTAGTGTACCAGACATCAAGAATGATTATCATTTTGGATTGTCACTGATGTTCTGAACATGAATAATGATAGATAATTGTAATACATTGCAGATATAAAAAGCACTCTTACCACTTGTGTGTATCTGGGAAGAACATAGTAGTTTCTTTGCAAATTGTGAGGAAAACTGCTGGTGTAAATAACATCTTGCCAATAGTATGCCAGTACATATGGGGCTGTTTCTAGGCATAGGTGAACTAGGTGGTCACCAGTGAGGAGGCCGCCAAGTACCACCAATAGAGATCTTGCCTAGGGTGCCAAAATGGTCAGAAACGGCCCTGCCAGTACACATTATTAAAAAGACATTGATAAAGTTATTGCTCATATTTTGCCTCAGGGCCAACAGGGCTGCTTTAGATTACACCAAACAGAGCCTGGGCATTTTCATTGACTTGGGCAGAAAAAGGAAGGAGGCACATGCCTGGCTACAAGCAGGAAAGATTTACCACATCCTCAAACAGACTGAGCTAGTGGATCTCTATGTGCAGGTACTGTAACAACTGCCTTCATTCAACATTTTTTTCCCCTACATTGTGTAGATTCACTATTACACTATGTCCCCTCTCGCTCCCTGTGATCAAAGAATGAGTGACGCCTGGTGGCTCCATTGCAACGAGGCACAAAGTCACTCTCCAGATCATTTTCATTCTCTGTTCATCAGCAGTGGAATGCGCTTCCAACCCCCGCAGAATCTGTTGAGATCTTCTCAACATTCAAAAAACAGTTGAAGAAACGTCTCTTTCATGAGCATTTTAGCAGTTGACAAACATAAGACACTTGCTTTCTATATTTAAAAAAAAAAAAAAAAAACTCAAAACCGTACTTTCTTCTTTTTCTTCTGCTCTAACTTCTGTACTACCCCAGCTAAGATTAGACCTTAGCAGTGTGATACTGTGGATATTGTTGGATTTTGTTTGACAAATTGCTAATGTTCCTCATTTTGTAAGTCACTCTGGATAAAAGTGTCTGCTAAATGACCAAATGTAAATGTACTGGAACCACAGGTGACTCATCTTCTGTTTGTTTGGGAATCCCAACCAGCCTGACACAGCAACACTGGTGCAATCAAGAGCATGAATTTGGCGAGGGAGTGTTTGGAAACCAGTTTGAAAACAGTCATTATTTTTGCAATTCAGTTTAGTGCCACTAGTGGTGCAGAAATTACACACTTCACGCTTTAATAATATAAGTAATTTAGACAAAACATGCCATCTCAAAATGGTTTGCAAAGCATTTCCATTATGATGGTGCTGGTGAACTGCCTGACCTTACCTTTAATTCTAGGCCCTTATTGCCTGTGTAACAGGTAGCACAGGACATAGCGCTGAGCACAGGAGAAACACTCTTCACCCTGGAGCTGTTGGAGGCAGCAGGGGATGTGTTCTTCAACAGCTCACAGGACAGGGAGAAAGCCATCTGCTTTTACAGGGTAAGTCATGCACAAGTTGTTGAGGAAGAGTAAGATTTTTCAGATTGTGAATGCCAGGTCATTGTTTTTTCCTCTTGTGGATTTTTTTTATTTTCACTATATTATTATTCAAATACATCTATTATAATCACAACTCTTAAAGGGATAGTTCACCCAAAAATGAAAATTATCTCATCATTTACTCACCCTCATGCCATCCCAGATGTGTATGACTTTCTTTCTTCTGTAGTACACAAATTAAGATTTTTAGAAGAAAATTTCAGCTCTGTATTTTGGGAGCTTCACAATTTTGCCACCCCTTCACTTGCATTATATGGACCAAAAGAGCTGAGAAATTCTTCAAAAACTTTCTGCAGATCATACACATCTGGGATGGCATGAGGGTGAGTAAATGATGAGAGAATTTTCATTTTGGGGTGAACTATCCCTTTAAGCTCCTTTATAACCTAACAGAATGAAATATATGTAATTTATTTTAAAGCATGTGTATCTGTTTTTGTTTGTAAGGACCGAGCCCTCCCCATTGCGCTGAAGACGAGCAGTGTGCGCTCTCAACTTCGACTGTGCAATAAGCTTTCAGAGCTTCTACTGCAGTTGGGACAGCATTCAGAGGCCATTGAGTACGCTCAGACTGCTTTAGACATTAGCATGAACCTGGGTAGGTTAACGACTGTCCATGCACACAAGCACACTATTTAATACAGTATGTTTGTTTTGTAATAAACATAGGGCATCACTTCCCCCTTAATTACTGTTGTCTAGAGCAGTGGCTCTTTTGTATTTTCGAAATCCAGGTTATTCACTGAGTAAGCTTGTACTGATTTATAATCCTTCACTGATCGTGGCTTCCAGCCAAATAGTTTGTCTGTTTCTGAGAATAAAGCACACATGGTAAACTCATGTTCATGTCAGTAAATGCAGCCAAAACCTGTAGGAAAAGAATGTGTTCTAGACAGATAACAATCTTTTTTCTTCTTCTTTGTTATTTCCTATAGCTGACCATTTAAATGAGCGGGTGGCATTCCATCGACTCGCTACATTGTACCATTGTCTGGGACAGTTTGAAATGGCAGAGCACCACTTTCTAAAGGCCCTCTCTCTGTGCCCCTCGCCCCTACAGTATGATGAGGAAACCCTGTACTATGTTAGAGTCTACCAAACACTGGGAGACATCATCTTTTATGATCTAAAGGTAAGAGATCCTCAGATGTGGCTTCTATGAGCACCAATTTTTATAGTTCTAATGCCTGAGCCATTCATCATGTATTTTTTAAATGAGTGCATGTCAAATTTGAACTCTGCTTTGTAGTGCTTAGACTTTATTGGAATAGTTCAACCAATAATCTGTCAAGTTATTTTTGGATTTTCAAGTTCACAATATAAATTACCAACCACTTTTGTTGTATGGAAAAATAGTATTGTGGAAATTGTGCAAAAAGATGTCCTTTGGTGTTCCATGGAAGAAAAAACTGTTTAAAATAACATAAGTGTAAGAAAATTTTAAAATGACAAAGAATTGTCATATTTAGTCATTCATTCATTCACTCTCTCGAATGGCGTTCTGTAAAACAAAAGGAGATGTTAGGCAGAATATTAGCCTCAGTCAACATTCACTTTAATTCTATTATTAAAAACAAAACAAAACACACCAACAAAAACCAAGATTTTTAGGTGATCTATCACTTTAACTTCAGATTTATAGTTTTTAATTAAACCAGAAGATGGCAGTCTAAGTACATAGTGAATAAATGGTGATTAATTGTCTCATTCACCACTTCACTCATATTCAAAAGTATCGTCTTGTGTTAGAAAAGTTCAAATATGTATTAAAGCAATATATCAAGCTGCAGATCTATGTCTTTATGTTTCCTCTGTATCCCAGGACCCATTTGATGCTGCTGGCTATTATCACCTTGCCTTGGCAGCTGCTATGGATCTGGGCAACAAGAGGTCTCAGCTACAGCTGTGCACTCGGTTGGCTACTATTTACCACAACTTTCTCATGGACCGTGAACTCTCATTGTACTTCTACCAGCGAGCACGGGCTTTTGCTAATGATCTACACATTCGTCGCATCAACCTGTCTCCAGACCAGTACTTCAGGACCACTGCCCAGTACAAAAACACAATATCTGGGGCATCAAAATAGAATTGGACTTAAAATGGATATGACACTTTCACTAAACACTGTTTTGATTTGATTTGTTTGCTATTCTTTGTTTACTTTTTATTTACTGGATGTAATGTGTACTGATTGATTTATTCAAGGAATGTCTGACTCATTGTAACATATTGAATTGTTCCAGCAAGTGTTTAGTGGCGTGTAAGCAATACAACTTTCAAGGCATCACTTGCATTGCATTAAACCTCATGCTTACAGTAAAAAATAAATAAATAAATAAATAATAATTCATGGTCCACTTAGCATGATATCTCACTTTGGAAGTAATCAAGATTTCTTTCTTTCTTTCTTTCTTAAGGAAAAGAAATGGTCATTAAAGGTAATCAGGAGAATTTATCGGGTTTGGTGTTATGATCTGTAATGTGTAATTCTTTTGAACGGCATGTGCAATTTACCCCCTGGAGAGTGATGTCATTGAACACATTTTTACCTCAACGAAGGCTGTTCTGTTTGTACTAAGTGCAGAAAATGACAGGCGTTGTAGTTTTAAATAAACATGTTCATGACTTGTGAAAAACATGACTTGGCCCAAGCCCTCCTAGCTCATTCAAAACAAACCCACCAGTTCTGCAGGATCTACTACATTGGTGGCAAAGTTATGTGCTAAAAGGAGACCATGTCGGCATTGGTCACCTATAAAAGTGGTACACTACAGAGACATACCCATATAATAATATATAATTGCTTAACAACAGAAAGTTGCACACTTTGAATGCATAAAATAAACCCTGAGGCTTGAGGCTTTGACCACAGCACTACAATAACAGGATACTTTATTTTTCATCCTAATAATAAGTCTGTTGCCATCAGCATCAGAAATGAACTTTTTCATTAAGGGACAATGTTAGCCCACTGACCCTGTGATTTTACCTTTATAAGGGTCTGAAACACTGTCAGAAATGTACTTTTTTATTATAAGGGGTCATTACATGCATTTTATTATTATTATAATGATTATTATTATGATTATTTTCCACCCTCATTCTGACCCTCTGTAAAAAACAAAACAAAAAACACTTGGGCCGAGTTCGTAATGGCATACTACCATACTACCATTATTTCTACCATAGAAAGATATGACAGAAGTAGTAAGAGTAGTATGGGTAGTATGCCATTCGGAACATAGCAACAGTTTTGGTGCTGCTTCTCCTTTAAGACTTGACAGTAAATGGCCACTGTTATGATTGACTCTGCTTTTGACTGACCTGCTCTCTCTCTCCTTGCCATCTCACAGCTAATGGTCAGGGCTACGGAAGTGATAAGGCAATGTAGGCATTGTGGTTGTGGAGGAAGTAGAGAATAAGACTTTTTGGCAGCTTGGTTTCAACAAATGCTTTTTATGCAGTGAGGAGGAAGTTTTGAGTTCTGAAACTTACAGTATGTTTAATAGTACAATGACCTCGTAAATGTCAAAAGATCAAGGAAAAGTTGTTTCCTCATGTCATGGCCCCTTTATGGGGTAATATTTGCCTCTAGATTAGATTTTCAGCGGCATATTTTCCCTTTGTGAGAGCATTTATTTATTTATTTTTTCTAAACAATTCAAACAAAAATTTGTACACTTCAATTTGATTAACACACATTTTCAAGATTGAGAATGTATTACCTCTTACCCTAAAATTAAATCAACCAACTCTATTTTCTGCCATAATATGCCTAACTAGGACTGTAATAGAATTTAAAGAAATGTATAAGATTCTACAAAAAGAAAACAGAAGAATTTGTTACGAGGGACATTTTTTTATTCCCACATTTTGAATGTCGGGGCCATCTTTGGCTCCCTGGTCTAAATAATCTGAATAATTAGAAAATTATGCTTTTTTTCAGTAATATTAAATCAAGATTAGCTCATACTATACATATTATGCAATAATGTGTATGTCAGATTAAAATAATAAAAAAAACAGAGTAACTGATAATGGGTGCAGTTTCCCCCAACATTTTTAATTCCCGGTGCATTTTTGTCACTTTGTCACCTTGTTGTTGTTGTTGTTGTTGTTGTTTTGTTTGTTTGTTTGTTTGTTTTGCCATGGTTGGCATCCATTCAGTTTATTGTATTTTTTAAAAATACCTCAATCAGACTAGATCAGTAATGTGTGACAATCAAGGGACTAACTAAATTGAATTCTGCAAGAGAAAGTTGAGACAAACACCTTTAGTGGTTTGTATAGAGGAATTTCCCCGCCTCCTCTGCAAGGAGAGAGAGAAGAGTTCACTTGATGACGTTCAGATGGCCGGTAGATGCAGATATAACAGCCCCAGACACAGAGAGGCTCAACACACATTGTTTTAATAAGTTATATGTGAAATCAGGGGCATCTGCGCGTATCAAGAGATAGATTGGTTGGACAAGAAATACTTCTATTCCTTGGACCACTTCACACAGTTTATTTTTCACTGTAGCTTCAGAGGAAACCGCACGTCTCATCTGATAGTCACTTTTGCATTGGAATCTAATGCGTAATGGTGATCACCAAAGGACACTGACTATCCAGAGCTCTGAGAATTCATTTGTTTTTAACCTACCTACTTCATTTAAAACAGAAATGCAGGTCATTTTGTTTGTTTCAGTAGTTTCACTTTACATCAAGTCTGTCGTCGCGGATACTAAAGCCAAGTGTCCGGAGCGCTGTGATGTGAGTACGTGTCCGAGCCCGAGCTGTCCGAGCGGGTATGTTCCTGACCGCTGTAACTGCTGTCTGGTGTGCGCGCAGGGAGAGGGGGAGCCCTGCAGCCGTAAGGACGATCTGCCCTGCGGAGACGGTCTAGAGTGCAAGCATCCTTCTGGAAAGAGACTGTCTAAAGGCGTGTGTCAGTGCAGATACATTAGTAAAGTGTGTGGTAGTGATGGAAACACGTATGGTAACATCTGCCAGCTGAAAGCCGTGAGCAGGAAAGCTCTGCAGCAGGGTCTCCCCGGTGTCACTAACGTGCATAAAGGACCCTGTGAAAGCAATCAAGGTAAGTGAGTTGTTTATCAAATATCAAGTGGAAGATACACTGACAATTTTTAACCTAAAATGTGCTTTGTGTGGTTAAAGTAAAAAATATCATTTAACATCACTGAATCAACCAATACATAGGTTACACCAACAACATTTTAAGGGTTAGATCTGCTAGAAAAAAAAAATGTAATACATATTTATCCAAATATTTATGTGCTTTGAGTGGGTCAACAAATAGTGGTGATGGGTTTGAGGCAGGTGTGTGCTACAGGTTCACCCATTCATTTGAAGCTGCTTAAAGTTATTATACAAATCAAAAAATGTGGCACTGTATTCCATAAACAGTGTGGGTGACACCATTAAGGAGATTTTGAAATAAGGGAACATGGTAAACTGTCAAATACACACTAACACTGCAGTGCACTTTCATTGTTCCGTCAAAATAAAAGCTCCAGGTGAATGTAAAGTAAATAGGTCTGCGACAGAAATATATTACTATTGTATGAAACAAATCTTCAAAATAACAATGCTAATACACTATATTATAATAAAAACTTGACTAGACAATAATAAATAATATTAAACTGGATTCCAAAATATAAGTGAGTGAAGCTGTCATTTTTGCACACCCTATTCATTCACAAAAAATGTTTTTGGTAAAAAAAAAGAAAACCATGCCTTCATTATATTTTACTAGATTTTTTTTAATTGTTATTATTTCCAATCTTCATTAATCTTTTAGAACCAGTCAGATGGCGAAAGAGTGTTCCTGGTTTGACAGTTGCTTGCGGCCTCTGAAATCATGACCCCGCCCCTGGAAATTAGATTCAAATTTGAATCATAAAAAATTGATTAAACCTTAAAAAAATTTTGCTTTGGTAACCATGGCAGTTATTGTTAGTAGCCCACTATAAAATCATAATACAATAATATGGAATCTCCTTTAAAAAATGTAAGAAGCTTTCACAATATTTCTGTCATTTAATTTTATTTTAGTCTTTTTTGATAACAGTAGCAGCTTAAAGTTTTATTGTAATAACAATACCTGTAGCTAGTAACTTTGGTAGGCCTATTTTGGTGGAAACTATGGTTATAGTATATTTTTGCAAGGAAAGGCTGGGGAATTTCAAACTGAGACATTTAAATCATTAAAAATTGACTGATATAAACAATTTACTAGTACCTACTTCTTTGTCATTGTTTTTAGCCTACTATAAAATCATAATGGAATCTCCTTTAAACAAACTCAAAAGCTCTCAGAATGTTTCTGTAATTTTGTCCAATTTCTGTCTTTTTTGATAATATAGTAGAGACTAAAATTTTTATTGTAGTTACAATAACTGTAACTAGTAACTATGGTATTTTGGTGGAAACTATGGTTACCATGGTACTTTTTTGCGAGGAAAGGTAACTTGGGACATTTGATGTTGGGAAATTTTAATAATTAAAAATGGATTGATGCAAAATTGTACTATGGTAACTATAGTTACCTGGTAAAATTTTGCTTGCGAGGGAAAGTTGGGACATTTGATATTAGAGTAAAATCTGCCGATTAGCTCACAGAATGCCATACACCCTTTAAATCATGCAGTAAATACAGACCCCATACTGACTACCAACCATTTGCACACACACATGCACTTTAGGAACTTCACTGAATTGCAGGCAGTTAACTCCCATTAGCAACACCACCATGAACGAGTCCACTGTTTATTTCCTTATTACCTCTGCATTTAGAATATAACACCATTTAGTTCCTCCAGCCACCATAACATAATTCTCTGATAATTGGATGGTTCACAATGGGCACTTCGAACAGTTGAACTGTGACCTGGATTTCTCATCCACAGAGATTCAAGTCAGGAAACAGAGCTGCTTTGTGCTCTGTAGACCAAGCACGATTTCCTGTGTGGTTCTCAATGGCGCTTGCACTTTTGCTCTGATCTTGGACAAGACCTCATTACCAACGCCCCTTTATCATAACAAGGAAATATAGAACTGGATCCAAATCAGCAGTAAAATGTTTTTCTATGGTGGATTGACGGGAGGAGGGAGGAGACACCTTTTGGAAGTCGAACCACCACTTCTCTGTGGACATGTTATATGTGAGAGGTGACCTAAAACCGATGTGTAAGAAACTATCTGGTGAGCTTTTAGGTCTAATATTTTCAACAGGTCACTGCAAAAGTGATGGGCAAGGACATTTCCTGAAATTCTGGCTAGATAGTTTTACCACACATAAAAAAATTCAACAAAAGCAGGTTTGAAGGAGCCAAGCTGGTAGCAAACATTCACATATAAGTTACTGTTGGCCCCTGCAATGCCACTGCCCACACTGGTGTATATATTTGGTGAATTACAAGGTAGTGGGGCAGACGGAAAAACTTAAAGCAAAAGAACCCACAGACAAGCCTAGGCCATCATTATAGCATTAAAAGTCACATACAGTATATTATAGTGATCCATTCTATACAATTTAGGCCACTAACCTCAAAATAAAACACTAAATGTTGCAATCATTGTATCAAATAAACCAGCGCTTTAGAAACAGATGCTGCCCAAAAGCTTCAACCAGATTGTGTTATCAGCTGCTCCTCTGATGTCTGGTTTGCTCTCTATTCCAGACTAGGAAAAAAAATGAATTAGGAAACTATTGAGAACATATTTCAGCATTACGTTTTGGTTTATGCCTGGCTGACTTTGGGTTGAGTGGCATTTCTCAGCGTGATCTGTTATTGTCGAAATGAACTTGTGCACATTGCAAGTGGAAATCGACTTATTTGGCAGTCATGAAATCTGATAGGTCACAATTCCGTGATGCAGCCGTGTTGGAATGTGCTTTTATATGGGCTTCTGCTTTTGATTAATGATTAACAGTTGAGTGTGATTTATCGCATGCTTCCTTTGGTCTCTCACAGCTTCCAAAGTACTTGCTATAGCGGAGCGTTAATGGATGCTGCACACACAATGATTTGGAATATACATTATAGTGATATTATGTAGCTTTAGTTAAAGGAGAAGTGTGTAATTGTTCCGATGTAAAATAGGCTACTTGCTCCTATACCATCTTAATGTGCAGAGACATCTATAAGTAAGCCATTCATTCTGTAATTGATTCAATGTAACTCTATGGAGCTGTGTTTGGCTCAAACAGTGGTGTGAGTTTGGGGCTTGACTACCTGTAGAAGGGAGAGTGTTCAGGAAACCTGTTTGAAAACAGTAATCATTTTTGCAATTCTGATTGGTGCCACTTGTTGCACAGATATTACAAACTTCACCTTTAAATAATTATGTTAGATGTGCAATTTGTCCTTTATTGCCAATGCTAGACTGTCTGGGAATGATCAAAATAAAAAGTATATATTCTCTAACAAAGGTAGAGTAAACTGACTTTTGGACTTATTGACTTAAATTCTACTTATGGACATCAACTTCACTTGCTACACACGTGCCAAAATGACTTAAATTTTGCATGCCTTCAGAAAACTTGGAATAGGATGGATCGCATGGACTAATTTTATGATATTTTGAGCCCTTTTATGCTTTAAAGTGAGGCACTATACACTGCCGTTTAATTGGAAAGATTTCAACGGCAGTGCCCAATTCCCAATGCGCTCTAGGTCTTCGTGGTGCCGTAGTGACTCGCCTCAATCTGGGTGGCGGAGGACGAATCTCAGTTGCCTCTGCATCTGAGACCATCAATCTGCGCATTTTATCACGTGGCTTGTTCAGCGCGTTACCGTGGAGACATAGCACGTGTGGAGGCTTCATGCTATATTCAACGCGGCATCCAGGCACAACTCACCACGCGCCCCACCAAGAGCAAGAACCACATTATAGCGACCATGAGGAGGTTATCCATTGTGACTCTACCCTCCCGGGCCAATTTGGTTGCTTAGGAGACATGGCTGGAGTCACTCAGCACGCCCTGGATTCGAACTCACGACTCCAGGGGTGGTAGTCAGCATCTTTACTCGCTGAGCTACCCAGGCCCCCGGAAAGATGGATTTATTAATTTATTTAATGGCATCCTTTTGTACATGAGACTACATGAGAAAGAAAGTCAGGAGAAATATTGTTTTGGAACCACATGAGGTGTACGCTATACTCAGAGGAACTAAACAAAATTACGGATAGTATTAAATCCTTTTTTATCTTCAAATTCTAGGTTAGTAGGACAATCAGGGTGTGCACACAAAAGAATGAAGGGAGTGTATGTATTTGTGTGCCAACATGGTCTCAGGAAACAGCAGTCAGCTTAAGAGAAAAACCACCCAAATATTTGATAAAAACAAACAATAAAACATACAACACTACTCTCTCTCTTTCTCTCTCCTTCACATACATACACACTTACTGTATAATCGACACACTTGAAATGTGCACATGCACAAGGATAAAAACCACCTACTGATTATAGAGGAACATTTCCTGTGTTTAAAAAAAACTTTTCTACAGCTATCATCATTCCATGCCATCTGGATCTGCATGTATGGTAATGATTCCCCTTTGGGCTATACAGGGTGTCTATTTAGGACTATAAAAATCGGAAGTGGCCAGTAGTTTAAAAAAAAAAAAAAGAAAGAAAGAAAAAAGAAAGAAAGAGAGATTGTAGGATTTAAAGGTGCACTCAGTCTTTTTTTTAATATGTGATTATGGACTTACACTAACACCTAGGGGCCTGGATGCAGCATCATTCAAACACAGTAGCTTTCAGTTACAAATGTAGTTGTAGAAATTCACTATTTACAGTTAGCTATGATTATGTGAACCCATGAGTTAATATATCTAATAACATGGCGAAAAAGGAGATTAAACAAGTAGTATTTCGCTGGTCATGTGATCCTAACATGACAGCCCCCATGAGGGGACCCTCTACATGTAGAATAAAACAGCTTTTATAAGATCACTGATATGACTGGAGTCTTCATCTCTTTTGAGTGGTCTTGATTTTATACATATGTTTTACAATTACAATTGAATTCTTTGGGAGTAAAACTTTTTTAATGACCAAAAAATAAATAAATACTAAGTACACCTTTAAAATGCTGAGTGTCATTAATAACATGAGTAATTATTTCTGCTAGTATAGGTCCCAAACACCCCAACAGCCAGAGGAACAAATTCAACTTCATTGCTGACGTGGTGGAGAAGATCGCCCCTGCTGTGGTGCATATTGAGCTGTTCCTAAAGTAAGCCCAAAACCAGATTTGCAAACACTTTCATAGCGTGGCAGCCCTCTGGGCAATGTTTTAATTCTGTGAGGAGGTGCTTTGCAAACACAGCTATGTGAGAGCCGCTGCTGTCTGTATGTGAACATGCTGAGGCTGTTAATTTGTGAATGATGTCATATAGTGTGTGGCATGGACAATGGCCCCAAAATGTATTTGAACACATAAGCAACACTTAAAAATGTATGAATGTTATTGCATTGCATAACATAATGTCTTTATTTGTATTTTTTAAGAAAGATAGCACAAGCACACTCTTTAAGCAAAATATTTCACATAAAGACATTTGTTAGGTTTGTGAAGAGATGCTCTGTTCAAAATGGAGGTAAAAACTATTTTGACACTTTTTGGTTTCAAACTTAATGGAACATGCCTATAGTTAATGTAATGAACTCCACCTGTGTTTACTCTGCTAGGACACCTGTGTGAACTTGAGGGTTAATGACTTCATACATTCACTTTGGGACCAACTGAAGGTTAAAAAAAAAATGGAAGTTGGTTGGTCTAGCCTCTTAGTTTGATGTTTTGTTATGTGCAATGAAATTGCATATTCATACATTTCTACAGTAAGTTTGGCCTTAGTACCCAAATACATTTTGGGACCACTGTTGGGGTAAACAAAACAAAACAATTGTAACGTATGCTGGAACTGCTGACAATGATGGCAATGACGAAGACGCGAAGATGAAGAACCCAAGTGCAGTTTATTTACAGAACGTGAAATCCAATAACCCTGACTACAAAACAAAACATGAACATGGACTGGACTAGACTAGACTACAGACATGGCTTGACTATAAACATACCCATTCACATTCATCACATTCAATACTCGACAAATAGACAATGCAAACATGAAAGCTTAAATACAAGACATGGGAGATCATAAACCAATGAACAAACAGAACTGATAACAAGATAATTAAACAATAAACCAATGAAAACATGGCACATGAACATGGAGGGAAAACAGAAATCACATGACTAGGGAAACAGGAACTAGAATTTCAAAATAAAAGACATGAATCAACAAAATACACCTGACATATCCCCCCCACTAAAGGGTGGCTCAACACATAAACAAAACACGTAATTCATGACATAATTCAAAGTTCTGTAGGGAGCGGGGGGGGGGGGGGTGTCTTGAGGCTTGGGGTGTGGCGTGGCGAGAAAGGGCGAGGGGCATGGGACCAGGGCAAAGTCTGTGGGAGGTGAAGCCATGAGAGGCTCGAGGGGCGGAGCCTTGGAACGTGGTGCCCGGAGAGTAGCCGAAGACTCGAAGGGCCAGGGTGGAGCCGATGGCAGGGAGGACCAAGGCGATGCTAGAGGCTCAAAGGAGCAAGGCGGAGCTGAGGGATCGAAAGACTGAGATGGAGCCGTAGGGAAGGAGGTCCCCGGTGAAGCTGACAGATCGGAGGGACGAGGCGCAGCCAGAGGATCGGAGAGCCAAAGCGGAGCCAGGTGACCGACAGACCAAGGAGGAGCCAGAGGGACGAGGGACCCCGGCACAGCCGACAGGCTAAAGGACCATAGTGGAGCCGAGGGAACGCCGAGCTGAGGCAATGTCGAGGGACCGACAGGCCAAAGCGAAGTTCAGGGCTCAGAGGGTCCAGGCGGGATCGGAGGGCCGAAAGTTCCCCTTGCCTGCTTAGGAGAACTAAAGGTGGGTATAAGGGTGGGAACCATCTCCAGGTCCCACTGCTCAGGTGTGGCTGTGACGTGGCATGGAGCAGGCTGAGGCGTCGCTGTGACGTGGCATGGAGCAGGCTGTGGCGGCGGCCGTGACGTGGCATGGAGCAGGCTGTGGCGGCGGCCGTGACGTGGCATGGAGCAGGCTGTGGCGGCGGCCGTGACGTGGCATGGAGCAGGCTGTGGCGGCGGCCGTGACGTGGCATGGAGCAGGCTGTGGCGGCGGCCGTGACGTGGCATGGAGCAGGCTGAGGCGGTGGCCGTGACGTGGCATGGAGCAGGCTGAGGCGGCGGCCGTGACGTGGCATGGAGCAGGCTGAGGCGGCGGCCGTGACGTGGCACTCTGGCTCGGCATCCGCCTCCCCCACAGTGAACGGGGAACCAATGAACCGTAGGGCGAGGTCGATATATTGAGCCAGGCTGAGGGAACTGCGACCGCCAGGCATCAAAAAAGAAATGGACTCATTCAGTCCAAATCTAAAACAGTCTTTGAGGGCAACCTCATTAAAGTCCACCTGGCTGGCTAGACCGCAGAAGTCCTCAACATAGTCCTCCAGGGGACGATTCCCCTGACGTAGGCGCAGAAGTAACACTGCTGGGTTCATGGTTGGTCAAGTATTCTGTAATGTATGCTGGAACTGCTGACAATGATGGCAATGACGAAGACGTGAAGATGAAGAACCCAAGTGCAGTTTATTTACAGAACATGAAATCCAATAATCCTGACTACAAAACAAAACATGAACATAGACTAGACTAGACTATGGCTTGACTATGGCTTGACTATGGCTTGACTATGGCTTGACTATGGCTTGACTATGGCTTGACTATGGCTTGACTACAGACATGGCTTGACTATAAACATACCCATTCACATTCATCACATTCAATACTCAACAAATAGACAATGCAAACACGAAGGCTTAAATACAAGACATGGGAGAACATAAACCAATGAACAAACAGAACTGATAACAAGATAATTAAACAATAAACCAATGAAAACATGACACATGAACATGGAGGGAAAACAGAAATCACATGACTAGGGAAACAGGAACACATGACATGAAACAGGAACTAGAATTTCAAAATAAAAGACATGAATCAATAGAATACACCTGACAACAATCTAATTTACCAAGAATGAAAGTCAAGACACTTCTTTATTAGAGTTATAAATAAGTTCTAATTTTAGATCACTCCAAATATTCAGTGTAAGTATATCAAAATCAAATAATGTGATGTGAACTTTCAATTCTTTCACCTGATGCCTTTACATTTTCACTTTTTCCCTCTAGCCACCCCCTCTTTGGCCGGACAGTTCCACTGTCAAGTGGATCTGGTTTTGTAATGTCAGAGACCGGGCTGATCGTGACCAATGCCCATGTGGTTTCCAGCACCAAACATGTTTCGGGTCATCAGCAACTCAAAGTACAGATACGTGATGGGGATGTGTATGAGGCCACGATAAAAGACATTGACAAGAAGTCTGACATCGCCACTATCAAAATCAACCCACAGGTGAGACAAAACTCTGTTTCACTTGAGGACTAATCTTGAATTACAAAATCATAAAACCAAATGGTAACCCTTTACAAGGGTCTAATTAAAAATTGTAACCAAACATGATTCGTTTTGCTGTGCTTGTTCAATCAACCTCCTCCGACTACCTCTTTTGCAGAAAAAGCTGCCTGTTTTATTACTGGGTCACTCAGCAGACCTGCGCCCTGGTGAGTTTGTGGTGGCTATTGGCAGCCCTTTTGCCCTGCAGAATACAGTGACGACCGGAATTGTCAGCACAGCTCAGAGAGATGGGAAAGAGCTGGGACTCCGTGACTCTGACATGGACTACATTCAGACTGACGCCATCATTAACGTAAGACACCAAAAACCACAACAACAGATGTTATGAGTCATACTGGTTGTTACTCAATATTAATCTAAAACTTCTGGATGTTTTTAAATGACTCTGCATGTTTGAAGTAGTGATTATAGGTCATTTGTCCATTTCAAGGGCATAACCAGGAAATTACTTTTGGGTGGGCCTCAATAAAAATGGATGGACCCAATTTTTGTCCACATTTTTTTTTTCTCAATTTCCTTAGCAACAGAAAGGCGGCACATTCAAACAGTGCTTTTACACTTTCAGAAAGCAGAATTTATGCATTTAACTATAAATGTATATTTGAAGTAAAAAAATTCTCTAATATTCTGGGTGGACCTTGGCTAAGCCACTGGTTCATATTGTGGATATACGAGATTAGATTTGTGCCAAAAGTATTGAATACACTTTTTTGTAAAAAATTTTTTTGAGTATTTAAAACAATATACTATTTAAAGAATTATTTAAAAAATATATATTATTTGAGAGTGAATAAAAACACTTTTAAACAGAAAAAATAACTTCAGATTTCAAATACTTCCAACTTTAGACTTGGTTTTGAAATAACGAACATCTTATGTTAACAATTTTCTCTGCATCAGGATTTCTGATTGCACTGGCAGTTTGAATTTACACAACTGGCACAAATTTAAACCCTTATGGTTAAGATATTTGTAAAATTGTTTGAGCACCAATAATAATATTTTTTTTTCTTTTTTTTCTCAGTATGGAAACTCGGGTGGACCACTCGTCAATTTGGTAATTATTTCATAATGTCATTTGCAACATCTCTCCCTTATTCACTCAAAAGTATTTTAGCCTATTTTTAAGGTTTACGCATCTCAGTTTCATAACAAAACTCCATCAAATTGAATTGTGTAATTTTATTCAATTTTTTTTTCAATTCATTTTATTCAAATGAATTTTTATTCATTTAATTTATTCATTTAATGTTACGCTCAATTTGATGAAACTTTGTTTTGAAATTGAAATGCATAAATCTTAAAAATAGGCTAAAATATATTTTTTTGAGTGTACAGCAGACATAGTGATGAAACGTGTTAATATTGTATGTATGTATTTATTTATTTATTTGTATTATTATTATTATTATTATTATTATTATTATTACCAGGATGGAGAGGTGATCGGAATCAATACACTGAAAGTAGCTGCAGGAATCTCCTTTGCCATTCCTTCAGACAGAATTACTCGCTTCTTAAACGACTCCCTGGGAAAGCAAAACAAAGGTACAAAAGAATTTGCAGTGGAGGTCAGAGTGTCGTCTGGCTGGTATTATACATCTGTTTCACTTTTACGGGTCATTCTTGCTGAATTGAATGTGGTAACAGACGTTTAACATGTTTCAGAGGCAAGATCAGTGAAAAAGCGTTTCATTGGAATTCGGATGCTCACCATCACAGAAGCGTGAGTGTCTCACACACTACATGAAAACCACCTAAACTTAATCTAAAAAACCCCTAGAAATTCCTGACTTCGACTACGTGCCGTTTAGTTATTGTGTGTGAATGTGAGGTATTTTTGTCTGTCTCCTCTAGTCTCGTAAAGGAGCTAAAGCAGCAGAATCCAGACTTCCCTGATGTCAGCAGTGGGATCTATGTTCATGAGGTGGTTCCTCACTCTCCTGCTCAGAAGTAAGCACCAGCCAAACCAGATGCTCTGTGGTTTTTCACTTGTGGCTGTGGGACTTCAGAACTCCCAGCCAAGTAGTTTATCTCAGTCTGTACCCAGTTGAAGATTACATGATATTGTATATCACAACTGAAAAAAAAATTCTAAATTACAGAGAGGTTTATAGAATAATAAGTTGCACATTAGGTCTGAATGAAATGGTGGTAATTTTCTGCAATTATAACAGACTTTGTAGTCCATTAGGGGATGATAACATTGGACAAAGTTGAGCATTTTGCTCCAGTTCTTCTGGATTAGTATGATATGAATGTGGCCACATTCACACTAATTTGTTTTCATTTGAAAACGCTTTGATTTTGCTGCGTTTAAGCCTCTCATCCACAGTGGAACAGCATTTTGTCAGTACAGGTTGTCAGTAACGCATAACTAGAAATTCTTCAGCTTAGAACAGTAGTCCTGTCTACTAAAAGGACACCTTTACAGCTCAAATAACCTCTGGAATGCCTTGCCCCATAGACTTCCTTTTTAAGTGCATTAATACATGCAAATATTGTTTGTTTTTACAAACTGAGGGACGAGTCGAAATTAAGTGGTAATCAAGAGTACAGAGATGAACTTGTATTAAAGAACATTCCTTTAATACATTTGGTTAGCAAGATATGCTCAGTTGACAGTATTTGTGGCATTATGTTGATTACCACTAAAAATAATTTTGACTATGTTATAGTGAGGCACAATGGAAGTCAATGGGGTCCATTTTTGCAGGGTTTAAAGGTGCAAGTACATTATGAGTCAGAATTGATTTGTTGTGGCAACCAACATTATGCCATAAATGCTGTCGACTGAGCTTAAAGAGATAGTTCACCCAAAAATGAAAATGATCTCATCTTTACTCACCCTCATGCCATCCCAGATGTGTATGATACAAAACACAAATGAAGATTTTTAGAAGAATATTTCAGCTCTGTAGGTCCTCACAATGCAAGTGAATGGTGACCAGAACTTTGAAGGCCCAAAAATGCAGTATAAAAGTAATCCATATGACTCCAGTGGTTAAATCCATATCTTCTGAAAGTGATATGATAGGTGTGGGTGAGAAACGGATCAATATTTAAGTATGTAGATCTACAATTTCACATTCACATTCAGCCACCTCCTAGTTGGTGCTGGTAAAAGGTGGAAATTAGTAAAGGACACAAATATTGATCTGTTTTTCAACCACACCTATCATATTGCTTCAGAAGATATGGATTTAACCACTGGAGTCGTATGGATTACTTTCATGCCTCCCTTTTGTGTCATTTTTGGACCTTATGAGTTTTGGTCACCCTTCACTTGCATTGTGAGGACCAACAGAGATGAAATATTCTTCTAAAAATCTTCACTTGTGTTCTGCAGAAGAAAGAAAGTCATACACATCTGGGATGGCATGAGGTGAGTAAATGAAAAGAGAATTTTCATTTTGGGTGAACTATCCCTTCAACTTGTATTGAACCTAGAATATTCCTAGAACCTAGAGAATTCCAGTCCACCACTTGCATGACACTGCATACCTACAAATTCAAGGATGCAATTGATAATCTTATTTGTTCACATGGATTTCAGAGGGGGCATTAAAGATGGTGATATCATCGTTAAACTGAATGGAGAGTCATTGATGAGCACCAGTGACCTGAAGGAAGCGCTCAACAAAGACACCACACTGCTGCTGGAGGTGCGCCGTGGCAATGATGACCTGCTTTTCAACATTGAGCCTGATGTCATCATGCAGTGACAATTTATCAGAATGTAAACAATGCAATTGACAAAAAGACATTGGCATGTGCAGTCATGGCCAAAGGGATGTTTAATGGAGCATCCTAAATACCAAGGACCTCTTTTACAAGCAGAGAAAATCTAATCTTGAGCTTTTATAATCTCAGTCATGTCAGGCCTGCCTAAGAAGGTTTATATGAAAGGCATTTCATATTAGCTTTGATACAGGTTTGAAGGGGAGAACTGGCTAAATATGAAAACTTACTGTATTTTGTAAAATAAGACAATGCTGGTGATATTTTTGAAGTTTCTGCTTTTATGCCAGAAACAGACAATCCACAATGAAATGTTAAACTGGAAAATGGGAAATTAAATAGTGAAAAGATGACATGTCATCAAAATAAATAAAAGGATATTTTATTGATCTTATACAAATATATCCTTATAATAATTATGAGTTGTACTATGAAAATTATATGTGTTGAAAGCTCAACATTCATTGCTGGACCTGCATTGTGGCACCAGTGGCAAGAATCAATTGCTGTGCAAGGAGTTTAATGAGTTTTATAATTTGTATATAATACCTGTCATAATGAATGACATTTTTATATGATTATCTTGTTCAGTTAAATGTTATGTGCTCTTTTATATAAGCAGAGATCAAACTGACAATTTTTTCTTCTGGTCACGTAATCTTATTATCAGTCTGTTTTCAATTCATGTTCTTTTTGTGGTTAAAATGTCTACAGCATCTTTTTTTTTTTTTCATTTCTTTTTTAATGCATATCATAATACATGTCTTCAAATAAGCTCATATTGTTGGTTCACTTCAGCTGGATTTATGAACATTGAACCTATCTACAGAATAAGACTTTCTCAGAAAACAATAACTTGGCATATTGGTGGATCACCCAGTGCATGTTGAATATTAACAGAGCAGTCAGTTGGCTAACTCTTTCTATGAAGCTTAAATTCATAATGCATTGTAAAGGCATAATCTCATAAAACTCCTTAGAAAAAGTTATAACTTCTCAAAAATTGTAACTAGTTATAATTCATTATACTTAACCTATTCATAGTTATACTTTAAAGAGTATAGTGCATTACAGCACAATCAGCATCCAATTTTATCAGTATTAATCAAGTTTATTACACGGCTCTCTGGAGTACTCTATTCTTATTGGTCAATGGCGCCATCTAGCAGTCAGATATTGCTCTGTAACAACCGCACATCCGGGTTCTGCAAGCCGTCTCTCCTCAACTCATTTTGCGATCTCTACAAGTAAGCTAATAAAATAATTTCAACTCAAATCAATGTGTCATGTGCATTTATTTATTTATTTGGCAAGTAGTCTTGTAATAGGCTGGATATTGAGGAGTCAGATGGTCATCAGATGCAAACCAGAGGTTGATTTCAGCTGTTCAGCGATTTCTTCTCACATAATTACACAATTTCAGGGCAAATCAACGTTTCATGTCCATTTATTTGTTTACTTGGCAAGTAGTCTTGTAATAGGCTGAATAATTTCAACGCAAATCAATGTTTTATGTCCATGTATTTATTTATTTGGTTAGCAGCTATGTAATAAGCGGGATAAAGTACAGTCAGCCAGTTGTTATCGCAAAATAAACCCCTTCAGGGTGATACAAGATCATATACCATTATAAGCTGTCTTTGCCTGCTTTAAGTAAAGTTACAAAAGCAATATCTTCTTTTAAACAGCCATAACATAAACTTGTAAGTCAAACTTATATAATGGAAGTTAATTATAAAATAAGTCTCCAAATAAGATTCACAAACATTAAAGTTTATTGAATCCAGTAGAATGAAGGGGTTATGAAATGAGGAATACATTTTTCTTTGATCTTTTGACATACAAGAGTTCATTGTAATATAAAAACCTTCTGTAAGTTTCAGAACTCAAAACTTCCCCACTGGCAAAAAAAAAAAAAAAAAAAAAAAAAAAAAAAGACATTTGTGATGTCTACTTTCTCTACTTTGTGACATGACACTGTGGTACACATTTGCATCCACAACAACACATCAGCACCTACTTTACCTTATCACTTCCGCAGCCCCGCTCAGTAGTGGTGAGCAGCGAGATGGCAAGGAGAGAGCAGGTCAGTCAAGAGCAGAGACCTGTTTACTGTCAAGTCTTAAAGGACAGAGGGTAAAAATGAGGTTGGAAAATAATCATGTTTTACAAATACAGTATATGACTGTTTTTTGTGCAAAAAAAACTTCACTAATGTTATAAGTGAACCTCGAGGAACATATTAAAATAATAATAAAAAAAATGCATGTCATGACCCCTTTACTGTCTCAAATTTTTTTTACATTGAATATGTCTTCCTTTGTATTTTGTGCATTTGTATATAACTTCCATTTTACAGGCTTGACTTGTAATGTCTTAAATCCACTTAAAAATATCTCATGGATGTATATAAGTCAGAAGACATTGCTTTTGTAATTTTACTTAAAGCACACCTAATATAAAGGCCTTTATATAATACAAATAAAATACATTATAACTAACCTCTGCAGATAAAATTGGATGTTGATTGCATTATAATGCATTATAATCTAATATAACTTTTAAGTATTATAGTTTAATAACTGTGGTAACAATTATTTATGAGAGGTTAAATTATAAGGTGTATTATGACATATTACTACTGCATTAATCCATTTACAATGCCTTTACAATGCGTTATAAATATGGGCTCCATAGAAAGTGTTGCCATCAGTTTTAACAAATATGAAAGATGAATACTCCTCAGAATTTTCTAGTACACAAAGCTTATTTTTTGCAATTTTCATAGTCTGGACAGGAACTGAATCACAAAATGCAGACATGACACAGCTACATATTTCAAAGAGCAGCTCCAGCTTATTTATTAATGTAGGCCCATCTCTTGGGCCTCTATCTCTGAAAAATACCATTAAGATGTGCATTCTAAAACACTTTAAAGTAATATTCTGCATTTTCAATACAAGTTAAGCTCATTCAACAGCATTTGTAGCATAATGCTGACTGCCACAAAAATTAATGTTGACTTGTCAATCCTTTCCTTAAAAAAAAGACAAAAAAAAAGAAAAAATCTGGGTTACAGTGAGGCACTTACAATGGAAGTGAATGTGGGCCAAACCGTAAGCATCAAAATACTCACTGTTTAAAATGTATAGACACAAGACAGCATCATCACACAAACAACATGTGTTAACTTGATTTTAGAGTGATAAAATCACTTACAAACTTTTTCTGTGTAAAGTTATTTTAAATTAGACAACTTTGATGCTATGATGATGTAACACTGCAAACCCTGTGATCCTGGTAATTTAGTAGTCAGCGACAAAAACAACAATTTAAACTTTACAGCTCAAATAATTAATGAGTTTTAACAGAAGACTTAATTTAAGTGCTTTTATAAAATTATACGCTTCACATTTATGCCTTTAAACCCTCCAAAATTTGGCCCCATTCACTTCCATTTTACTAAGTGCCTCACTATTTCCTTGATTTGTGTTGCTTTTTTTTTTTTTTTTTTTAAAGAAAAGGAGGGACGAGCCAGATTTATTTAATTATTTATTTTTGGTAATCAACATTATGCCACAAATGCAACTCAGCTTAACTTGTATTGAACCCATGATAATCCTTTAAGCTTATGGTTACATTATTTTTAAATCTATAAGAGTTTGGGGCCTGGTTAGTTCAGCGAGTATTGACGCTGACAACCACCCCTGGAGTCGCGAGTTCGAATCCAGGGTGTGCCGAGTGACTCCAGCCAGGTCTCCTAAGCAACCAAATTGGCCCGGTTGTTAGGGAGGATACAGTCACATGGAATAACCTCCTCGTGGTCGCGATTAGTGGTTCTCGCTATCAGTGGGGCGCGTGGTAAGTTGTGCGTGGATCGAGGAGAGTAGCATGAGCCTCCACATGCTGGGAGTCTCCGTGGTGTCATGCACAATGAGCCACGTGATAAGATGCGCAGATCGACTGTCTCAAAAGCGGAGGCAACTGAGACTTTTCCTCCACCACCCGGATTGAGGTGAGCAACCATGCCACCATGAGGACCTACTAAGTAGTGGGAATTGGGAATTCCAATTTAGGGAGAAAAGGGGATAAAAATAAATAAATAAATACAAATCTATAAGAGTTTATAAAGATGCGAACTTTAAAACTTGTGAGCAGAATGTGGTTATAACTCTGTACCCACACTATGCTACAAGACTTTGATGACATAAATTAAACTATTAACTGTAGTAGATTATAAGTAGAAGCCTACATGGAAAAAGCTGATCCACATAAAACCTGCTATTTGAACTAGTTTTGCATTTCCTGAAGTCAGTACCAGTGCTTGCAAGGCAGCAAAAGAATATAAACATTCTTTTGAATGAATGAAAGAATGCTGAACATTTTACCAATGCAAGTCAGTGGGAGATTTTTCAACTTAAATCTTACATGTTTTAAAAGAATGAAGTTTACAAAAACAAAAACCTAAGGCTACAATTATCTACAAAGAAAAGTTTAAATATAGTCTGTATTAAATGGTTCGTGCTGAATTAATTGCAGACGTTTAATATTTAGGGCTTAGAGGTTTAGAACAAACCTTAACAAGAATGTTTGAGAAATGTCAGTACAGTGCTACCCTGCAAGCACTGTAATTAAGAAAGCTGACTTGGTAAGTCATCCCTGTCTGATGTAATTTTAAGAATGACCTATAATTTTGTGTTTTTTACAATAAAGGGCTACAATTAAGGGCTCTATAAATGGAATGGTCATCATATTGCAAAAATGTGGTCCTACTAAAATTCTTGCTCATTCTGTATTTTTTCCACAAAAAAAACAAAACAAATACAATTAAATAAATACTCAGTGTGACCACTTGTGCCACACAAACTAAAGGTTCCAAAAAGGGTTTTTTGCAGCGATTCCATTGAAGAACCTCTTTTTGTGTCTCACAGAACCTTTCAGTGAATGTAAAGAGACTTTTTATAGTCTAAACAACCTTTTGCCACTACAAAGAAACTTTTGTGCAATGAGAAGGTTCCATGGATGTTCCAAGGTTCCTCAAGGAAACATACATGCCAATTAAGAATCTTTATTTTCAAGAGTGTAATGTTTATATGCGACATGTGGACCCACTCGAGAATATTCTTTTTTTTTTTTTTCTTCCTCAATGCATGGTGACATCTCTCTGAATTCTTTTCCCATGACTGTCAAACATGCTGATCTAATTTGACCTTTAAATTTGATTTAAAACCACAAAGATGCACAAACGTATATATAACACATAAGTTATGAACTAATATGCCTTTTGACAGATGAAGCATAGCATTAAGGCCAAAAACCACAAGATCTAAACCACATGTGACCATGGAGGAAATCAGAATGGAGTCTTTCAAGAGTTAGA
This sequence comes from Myxocyprinus asiaticus, assembly GCF_019703515.2. Classification (NCBI taxonomy): domain Eukaryota; kingdom Metazoa; phylum Chordata; class Actinopteri; order Cypriniformes; family Catostomidae; genus Myxocyprinus; species Myxocyprinus asiaticus. The sequence goes on from NC_059344.1 coordinate 52,417,137, forward strand.
TAAATATTAACATGGCATTGGGGCGACAGATGACTGGCTCTGTTTGGGTTCAGCATATTAGCATGCTGTTGTGGATGAAGTGTTATGCCAACACACCCAAGTGGTTCTATTTGGAACGGATGTTCTCGTCTACAAGTTGGGTAAATAAAGACATGGCATGAAAAAAATAAATAAACAAAGATGTTGTTACAAAGGGTGTATATAAAATTCACCAATGCAACTTATTACTAATTACAGATGCCAGTGTACTGTATAGTCATTGGTTTCCACCTAAAATCACAAAACAGTGAAACAGATGGGTTTGAGACCAAAACAGGTTTAATTAACATCTGTTTTATTTATAAAGGATCATTTTCTTTCAACATTTACAAGTCCTATGGCAGCAGTACCATGGTACAGTTATTATATTAGATGGCAATGGATCTTTGATATATATTAGCTACTGAATTATTACCATATTTAAATACCAATATATTTAGATGGTACTACAAAATACTTCAAAGAATATCTTGGTAATGTCATGGTACAGTATATGTCTAAACAGTGTTGCCTGATTACAGTAGATTTGTGTGGATAAATTCAAACAGGTTTGGCTAATGCACATCTCAGATGTTTTCATTCAGCTACTGTGAAGTCTGCCACAATGTCGACCCAGCCAACACAAATGCCCTACATGCTTTAGTCTCTAAACCTGACCATCAATAAAAACAGCTTCCCAAAGAAGCTAAAGGCTGTTAGGTTTGTGTGTGTGAAAGTGTGTTAATTCAGTAAGGCGTGCTTATGCTGCTCCAGACTTAAAACTGAAGTGTACACTGTTGTCAAAGGCCATCTTTCGAGACCTCATGTGAATGCGTGGAATGCAGTCTCTTGTTTTTGGAAGAGAGACAAAGAGATAAAGCTACAAAGAATAAGACAGACAACAAAGAGAAAAAGTGCAGGCAATTACATGAAATGGAGACAAAGAGATGATAAATATTTCCACACAAAAAATCAGTACCAATTTTGCAAAAGCACCTTTGAATTCCTGCATTTGTTTAACCTTGTTCTTTATCTATATTATTAAGAAAAACCATTAGATTTTCTCTGGCAATTGAGGATTAAATACCATGGCCACACTTGAATCCCAAGGATGAGGGATGTTGGGTTCTGACATCCTCAGTCACCATGCACTTTCATTGTACGGCAAAAGGTTGCAATGAAAGTCAATGGTGACTGAGGCTATCAGTTCCGGGTTCAATACAAATTAAGCTAAATCGACAGCATTTGTAGCATAATGTTGATTACCACAAAAATTAATTCGACTCATTCGTCCTTTTCTTAAAAAAGCACAAATCGAGGTTTCTACGCTGACTACCACCCCTGGAGTTGTGAGTTCGAATGCAGGGCGTGCTGAGGGACTCCAGCCAGGTCTCCTAATCAACCAAATTGGCCAGGTTGCTAGGGAGGGTAGAGTCACATGGGGTAACCTCCTCGTGGTCGCAATTAGGGGTTCTAACTCTCAATGGGGCACGTGGTAAGTTGTGCGTGGATCGTGGAGAATAGCATGAGCCTCCCGTGCTGCGAGTCTCCGCGGTGTCATGCACAGCAAGCCACGTGATAAGATGCGCGGAATGACTGTCTCAGAAGCGGAAGCAACTGAGACTTGTCCTCCGCCACGCGCCACCACGAGGACCTACTAAGTAGTGGGAATTGGGCATTCCAAATTGGGAGAAAAGGGGATAAAACTTTTTTCTTTTTTTTTTATTGAGGTTACAGTGAGATACTTACAATGGAAGTGAATGGAGACAATGAAATTGAATGAGGCCAATTTTTGGAGTGTTTCAACCACTGATATATAATATAGAACTGGATTGCTCATGACATCATATGAGTGAAGCCACTGCGCCACCATATTGCTATGCCCAAACTTTCCAATGTCCCTATTGACATCTTATTTCAGCGAGTTACCATAAGTCATTCAATCACCGATTTTATATCTGAAATCTGCATGTACATCCCTACAACGCAAACGTCCAACACATGTAATTATTTATTTATTTTAAGTCTGGAATTTCTCCTGTTTCTTGAAAGCCCGAGCGAGTTAAGTCTATATCAAACAGTATCCACCTCTAACAAACTTCATCAGCAAACAAATCAGCTGAATGTAAACAAGTTCAGTGAAACCGAGGTAAGATCCAAACAGACATTTTCAGACTTATTTATTGTGAACATCGAAGTGTTTGTTCAGAGTTACTTGTTTTATGTTTAAATCAAAAAGTGCCTTGTTATCAATTGAATAACAACACATGCTCTCTCTCTCCCAGTATCGCACGTGCAGCAGTCACAGAAATTGAGGGAGACACGCAAAGCAAAGTTGGTTCAAATGAAACTGATACGCTAGATTTAAATTGCAAACAAACTCATATTTATGACATGTATCTATGTATGACTACAGAGAGCACTTCAATATGAAAACAAGCAAATCCCGGGCATTTAAGGTGATTTAGAGATCCCAGTCTGCCTTTTTTAAAGACACTTTCGGGGGTAAGGACATATTATCACCCTAAACAAGCAGATATTACAGCTTTTCCTACTTACTTTACAACTTGCGGACAGTGCTGCCGCTTCCTTTGGTGGTTGTTGTGCTGCACTGATAAACTGAACACCGGGGCAGGTGAATCCTCTGACATCGTGATCCACGTATATCTTCACTCTCGTAATGAATATTATCCATAACAAGCAAATTAAACATTAAACATGATTGTCACCAGAGGGCAAAATGCAACTGTATCCGCAGGTTGGAGATGGTGAAATGGGGCGTTTTCACTTGTCAGTAATTGATGCTCTATAAGAGTTTGGGCATACCAAGATGACCGCTCAAACACTTCCGGTGGCTTCAACTCCTGCTGGCAGTTTACCGGTGTGTCAGCAATCCAGTTCTATATCTACAGTATATCAGTAGTTTAAACACATTTTATAAAAGCACTTACATTACTTCTTCTGTTAAAACTTTTGTATTATTTGAGCTGTAAAGTTGTTTAAATTGTCATTTTTACAGTTGTTTTAGGGTATGTTGACATTACACCATCATAGTAACGAAGTTGTAAAATTGGCAACTTTACACAGAAAAGATTTGAAAGTGATTTATGTCTTGTGGTTATACTTTTGAAAAAGACTATTTGAAAGTTAAAAAATTGGCCCCATTCACTTCCATTGTAATTTTTGTGGTAATCAACATTATGCCACAAATGCTTTCAGTTGAGCTTAACTTGTATTGAGCCTGGAACATTCCTTTAATATTCTGCCTAACATCTACTTTTGTGTTCCATAAAAGACAGAAAGTCATATGGGTTTGGAACAACATGAGGGTGAGTAAATGATGACAGAGTTTTCATTTTGTATGACAATAACTGTTACAACTTAATATGTGCGACAATGCAACCGCAGTGATGCATTTGAAAATCTGCTCTTTCTGAAAAAAAGATTTGCTCCATAAATCTGCCCACTTGCAGTATTCTGTAGATAAGATGTTAAACAATCCCACCTGCACCTGCACAAACCATGTGCTCCAACTTCACTGAAAAGCATAACATGAGAATAAGACCTGTGTTTGATCTGCTGATGCATTGCACTGTAATCTTGAAATGGGGGAATCCTCTCTGGATTAGTCTTCTGAGTACATAGTAACTGTTTATGTAGTTTGATCTTGGTTTAGTCTGAGATTTAGAATGTCATACATTGTCATCTGTTTGTTCCACGCTTTAAGGTGCTGTAAGTGATTTTAGCCATTCTGGAACTTCCATTAGACTGAGCTGTTGAATTAGACACACCCCCTCCGTCCTCCAAAGATTGTACCGTTGAGACGGTCACTGAGCAGCTATTGTCAAACACAACAGTAGCAATATAGTGCCATTAACTGGCAAATGTTATGAATCTGAACATGGCATGAAACCTGAATGATCCACTTCAACTACTATGAGAATGTGCAAAATGACTGACAGGCAGACAGCACATCAATGTCTTCTGATTGGATGATCAAAGAATGTGACCGCAGAGAGACCGGTGAGGTAATTTAGGACAATTATTTCAGTGATATCTTTCAGAGAGTATGTATATTTTCTCCATATCATTCCATAAAAATATATATATACATACAGTATATATATATATTTTCGCTTGCAGCACCTTTAAGCATCATACAGATGCTCTTACATATCTTCATTTCATGAATAAATAACACTTTAGTTGTGAAAAGTTTTCAAAATTATTTATTTTGATAAATGTAATATTTATACAGTGACATGTATGATACATCCATACAAGGATTTAAAATCACTGACATCCACAAATGTCATTCAGCAAAATCATAATCATACATATTCATTCCTCAGTAGACCTATATCAATGCTCTTATCAAAATGATGTAATAATATAAAATGATATACAATTACATTAGTATCTGAACATTGCTATTATGTTGAGAAATTAATGAGGTGCAATATCACTAAGGTGCTGAGACGTTTTTGTTACTACTCTTTGGTTGTTAGTGCAATAAAATAAATGAACACTCCCACTTTTATAGAATCTACAGATACAGGGCCCTATTTTAAGAGTGCTAGCGCTAAATGCAATGCTAAACACAACGCTATGCCATAAGTCGTAAGTGCAAAGCCAATAGTCAAGCCATGAAGTTTTGGTATTTTCCTGCAAGCGTGCGCTAAATCTATGCGCAAGTGGGTTTGGCGAAATTCCCCGCTCGACGCGCAAATGGGTTGGATTAAGTTCAATTTAATTCTGAGGTTCTTCTCAGGGTTTTCCACCATCTGCGTCCTATTTTATAGTCCATTCCTTAAAGCACCAGCGATATAAACAAAGACAGTCCATTCATGGACAAATGGACTAACGGACCAGTTATTTTGTTTCCTAACCGTTCTCCAGCGCTAGGAGTTACAATTTAGCTCGAAGAGACCCAACTACATATTTGTCACAACAATACTCAGCCCACCAAGATGGCCGTTCCAGAACATTCTTGCCCTGCATGACTGTGGACCACAGGTTTTTGTAGAGCTAAAACACATGAGAAGCAGACAAAATAACTTAAGTCATTAGTTACACCAAAAGACAAAAATATGGTCAATCCATGTGACTCACTATCAAAGAACATCTCTCCAATTCAAATACAAAACAATAGCAGTCAGACAACAAACATAAAGAGACCTTTCATAAACAAGACATCTCTTTTATCAGAACCTCAAGTGAGTCAGAAAATGGACTCCAGAGTGCCAGAGTAAAGAGCATTTTTCCAGTAAATTTCCACTCACCTAGAAATTAAGCATCTCACCCTGCAGGTGAAAAAGTAAAAAGGTCTTTGTGTCAGTGGAGTGTGTATAGGTGTGGGTGACTGTTCTGTCTAGCCTTTTTAATTGACAACAACAAAAAAAGGCCTGGCTGTTTTTTTAACTCAAAAAATTATGGTCTGCCAGACAAGAAATCAACAGTGTTTTGTGAATATGCTTAAATGGTTTGAGGAATGACTCAGTAACCATAATGTCTAGTCAGAATCATGTTTCTAACGAGGATAAAAATATTACACACCCTTAAGGTTATTGTCTAGTAAAGTGGATTGCTAATAAGAAAGGTTTTGCTTTAATTAACTGTGGTCTGCAGTAATGTTTTGCTTTGCGACAATAGTGGAAATTAATGCACTACTCAAAGGCCTAATAATTGTTGATTTTATGAGATGATGTTGAGTTTGCCCCATTATGTGACACACAGCTGTAATACTTTCCTGTAAACATTGCATCATCACTGCCTGCCAGTATCATAGGCTAACTTTTAAAACCCCAATTCCGAAAAAGTTGGGACTGTATGGAAAATATTAATAAAAACAAAGAGTGATTTGTAAATTCTATTCACCCTTTGCTATATTGAAAGCACTACAACACATTATTTGATGTTTTACCATATGAATTTAATTTTATATATACAGGTGCATCTCAATAAATTAGAATGTCGTGGAAAAGTTCATTTATTCCGGTAATTCAACTCAAATTGTGAAACTCGTGTATTAAATAAATTCAATGCACACAGACTGAAGTAGTTTAAGTCTTTGGTTCTTTTAATTGTGATGATTTTGGCTCACATTTAACAAAAACCCACCAATTCACTATCTCAAAAAATTAGAATATGGTGACATGCCAATCAGCTAATCAACTCAAAACACCTGCAAAGGTTTCCTGAGCCTTCAAAATGGTCTCTCAGTTTGGTTCACTAGGCTACACAATCATGGGGAAGACTGCTGATCTGACAGTTGTCCAGAAGACAATCATTGACACCCTTCACAAGGAGGGTAAGCCACAAACATTCATTGCCAAAGAAGCTGGCTGTATCCAAGCATGTTAACAGAAAGTTGAGTGGAAGGAAAAAGTGTGGAAGAAAAATATGCACAACCAACCGAGAGAACCGCAGCCTTATGAGGATTGTCAAGCAAAATCGATTCAAGAATTTGGGTGAACTTCACAAGGAATGGACTGAGGCTGGGGTCCAGGCATCAAGAGCCACCACACACAGACGTGTCAAGGAATTTGGCTACAGTTGTCGTATTCCTCTTGTTAAGCCACTCCTGAACCACAGACAATGCCAGAGGCGTCTTACCTAGGCTAAGGAGAAGAAGAACTGGACTGTTGCCCAGTGGTCCAAAGTCCTCTTTTCAGATGAGAGCAAGTTTTGTATTTCATTTGGAAACCAAGGTCCTAGAGTCTGGAGGAAGGGTGGAGAAGCTCATAGCCCAAGTTGCTTGAAGTCCAGTGTTAAGTTTCCACAGTCTGTGATGATTTGGGGTGCAATGTCATCTGCTGGTGTTGGTCCATTGTGTTTTTTGAAAACCAAAGTCACTGCACCCGTTTACCAAGAAATTTTGGAGCACTTCATGCTTCCTTCTGCTGACCAGCTTTTTAAAGATGCTGATTTCATTTTCCAGCAGGAATTGGCACCTGCCCACACTGCCAAAAGCACCAAAAGTTGGTTAAATGACCATGGTGTTGGTGTGCTTGACTGGCCAGCAAACTCACCAGACCTGAACCCCATAGAGAATCTATGGGGTATTGTCAAGAGGAAAATGAGAAAAAAAGAGACCAAAAAATGCAGATGAGCTGAAGGCCACTGTCAAAGAAACCTGGGCTTCCATACCACCTCAGCAGTGCCACAAACTGATCACCTCCATGCCACGCCGAATTGAGGCAGTAATTAAAGCAAAAGGAGCCCCTACCAAGTATTGAGTACATATACAGTAAATGAACATACTTTCTAGAAGGCCAACAATTCACTAAAAATGTTTTTTTTATTGGTCTTATGATGTATTCTAATTTTCTGAGATAGTGAATTGGTGGGTTTTTGTTAAATGTGAGCCAAAATCATCACAATTAAAAGAACCAAAGACTTAAACTACTTCAGTCTGTGTGCACTGAATTTATTTAATACACGAGTTTCACAATTTGAGTTGAATTACTGAAATAAATTAACTTTTCCACGACATTCTAATTTATTGAGATGCACCTGTATATATATATATATATATATATATATATATATATATATATATATATACATATAAATATATATACACTCATTTCAAATTAGACGAATGCAACATGCTCCAAAAAAGTTGGGACAGCCGACTGTTCACCATGGTGTAACATCACCATTTCCTCTAATGACATGTATTAAGCATTTGGGCACTGAAGACACAAGTTATTTTAGTTTAGAAAGTGCAATTTTCCCCCATTCATCCATTATACAGGTCTTCAGCTGCTCAGCTGTACAGGATCTATGTTGCCGTATGGTGTGCTTCCTAATGTGACACATTCTTAATTGGAGACAGGTCAGGACTGCAGGCAGGGCAATCTAGCACCTGAGATCTCTGCTTACACATCTATGCACTTGTAATCTGGTCAATATGTTGTTTGGTGTTGTCCTGCTGAAAAATGTAGGGACGTCCCTGGAAAAGATGGTGTCTTGATGGCAGCATATGCTGCTCCAAAATTTGAACATATTTTTCTTAATGGTGCCTTCATAAATGTGAAAGTTACCCATGCTATGACACCCCATTCCACGACAGAAACTGGCTTTTGGACCTGACGCTGATAACAGCTTGGTTGGCCCTTTTCCTCTTGGGCCTCTTTCCTCTTTTTTCCAAAAACTATTTGAAATGTGGACTCATCAGACCAGAACACACAGTTCCACTGTTCTACTTTCCATCTCAGATGAGACCGAACCCAGAGAAGTTGGCGGCGCTTTTGGACAGTGTTATGTTTGGCTTCTGCTTTGTATAGTAAAGCCTGAACTTGCATCTGTGGATGCAGTGGCGAATGGTATTGACTAACAAAGATTTACCGAACTATTCCCGAGCCCATGTCATGATATCCAGTACAGACAAAATACCGTTTTTAAGACAGTGGCGTCTAAGGGAGATCACACGTATTTAGAAATGGTTTTCTAGCAGGACAACTTTAAACCACATACTGCAGGTGCTAGATTGGCCTGCCTGCAGTCTTGGCCTGTCTGCAACTGAGAATGTGTGGCACATTACAAAGTGTAATTAGAAGAAATGGTGGTGTTTCACAGTGGTAAACCCTCAAAATCTTTTTTGGAGCGTGTTGCAATCATCTGATTTAGAATGAGTATATATTTTCAAAATAACAATTCAATTCACAAGGTAAAACATCAAATTATGTGTTGTAGTGATTTCAATATAGCACAGGTGAATAGAATTTACAAATCACTCCTTTTTGTTTTTATTAGCATTTTCCATACAGTCCCAACTTTTTCGGAATTGGGGTTAAAATAAACTGGCAGGAAAATACTCTCATTATTTTTCAAATCTGTATGATTTAAAAGGTCCATCAAGTAAATTTTTTTGCTTCTAAAAATTTTACACCTTAAGAAAAGAGTGGTACTGTGACACACCACAAGACTAAGCTGATTAAAAGTAACTGCAAAAATGGCTCAGGAAAGTAAAGTTAGTTCTGAGAAAAAGTGTTTTTAGTAAAAAATTTTTACTATGCCACTTGTCTTGATATTTGTCATCTAATGCAGTGAAATTCACAAAGTGGCTTAACTTACGGTAAGTGTCAAAATACATTAGAGGAACAATGTAAATTACTTTTGCAGACATATTCAGGAGTCACAACGGAAAGCTGGTGAGTCCCTTTTGTGTGCACATGTGCACTTATGTATGTGTTCTCTTACCTCACCATCAGCTTTGCCAGTGGGAGAGTTCAGGATGAAGTCAGGAGGAGCCACCACATCAACCAGTGCCACAGCATCATCCTTCAGCTACACAGGGAGAGTGACATGACACTTGCTATTACAAAGTGTTTCTGATATTTGCATCATAATGCATTTGTTTCTTTGGGGCTGTTTACACACAATGCATTCTTGCATTCTACTGCGCTATATTTATTTACATTTGTAAGGTCTTTGACTCTTGCTCTGTTTTTTCAGCATCTAGCCTCATCAGCGCCATATTGTTACAACACCATGTCTAGTTTCAAGAAGCTCAACTTTTAAAAAAATGTCTCTCTCGAGACCCCTGCATTCTATTCTATTCCAGCGTACTGTGTCTAGTCATTTTTGAACACAGGAATGCATCCTGTGTGAAAGCCCCCTTAGAGTGTCTGTTAGGACTATAGATATCACAATGCTAACCTGGCCAAAGAGACTGAGTATGGCAGTCTGTATTATGTCAACCGGCTCCCAACCAGAAAAATGACCTCCTAAACACAAGCAAACCATAATATATTTCAACTCATGTGTCTTATATATCCAAAACCAGCAGAGGTGTATAGAAAACCAAGGAAACCAGTGTAGCGAACAGTGAATTACCTTGATACAGGATGGCAATGTGGTTGGTGAGTGCCCACAGGCCATAAAGAGTACAGAGATGCTTCAAGACTGATCCGAGAGCAGCTGGAGTCTGTTCATCCTGACACAGGTCATGGAAGAAATGCAGCACTGTGTACTCAATATAGGCAATAGCCAGTGATCGGCAGTAATAGACCTAAAAAAGAGAGAAACAGGATAACACACAGACAGAGCTTTTTAGTTTTTGAAATAATTTATACAAGAAACCAGGACACAAACTTAAACAAGGCATGCCTAGAAAGAAAGTGCACACATTTACAGCGTCTCCCAAAGTCATGGGGAAATTGTAGACAGTTTAACCCACATTTTCACAAGCCAGGATATGACAGTAAAATAACAGACATGACACACAGATGGAACAATTATTGGGATAGTTATATAGAAAAACTTGGAAAAAAAACAAAAAAAACAACAACTTCGCAACCTTAGCAATTTACTTATGTTTGTGTCTGGTTGCTAGCTGGTGACGCTTTGTGTTTAGTGGTCGCTGGTTTAATATTGTGTGTCTTGTGTTTAACCCAACTAATATGACATATTTCCAAATGAAACGGAATATTCAACGATAAAAAAAAAAACATTTGGAAGGGCTTTATTTTATCCAGCAGGAATTGACTGGATTGTGAAAAGTTGACATTCCATGCCAAAAAAGGGGCTAGACATTAATGCAAGTTTGAAGTCGATTGTGGAGTACCATATTTTCAAATGCTAATGTTTCTTTTCAAATCTATCGATATTTGCCATTATTGTCGTACCATTTATTACATTTAGATTAACCAGAATGAAATTAATGTGTTAACTATCGAGCGCAACAGTGCTCGGCCACTTTTTCAGCGGCCTGGATTCCGGAAGTATTTTTCCCTTCCATTTTTCCCATAAGGATTTCCTAAAAGAATTCTAAGCCATGAACCAAACCAACCAACTCAGAGGTGAATCATAACAATACAAACTTTTATTTGAAGCAAAAAAGTATTTGAAAATCTGACCACAAAAAAAAAAAAAAAAAAAGGACAAGACTATATATTTAGTCTTTAATGAGGGAATGAACTACAGTATAATCCCATGAAGCATTGCGAATGACATAATCAAATGAAAAACTTTTGATTTAAAGCTGCTATTTATAAGTGAAGAAACATTCCATTTTAAGACTTTTACAAAATATTAAGATTTTTACAAATGTAAAAGTAGTTTGAGGGTGAAGGTTGTGTTTTTCACAGTGCATCAAAAGAGTCGCTGCTGAGCTCATTTGGCGGGCTTTGTTGGCCAGGATTCTCTGATTGGTGGATCTTTATCTGCTTGATCACAGGTAGAATAGTTCTTAATCAGGAATTCTGCTACTAAACACAATTTTTTAGTTAAGTTAAAACAACTTGGACTGATGGCTCCAACAGAAGCTGATACCATCCATTAACAGCCTCGTAGCTCACAATAGGTCTGTCTTAAAAGGTTTATGGTTATCGTTAGCTGTTGTTAAAAAATCTATTTGCCTATGGAGAAAATGAATGGGACTTTTCCTTCTGGAACCAGACAGTTGCGCTCTATTGGCAAGATTTTGAAAAGGCTGCATTACCAACAGCAGTTGCCCAAAACTATCTATAACTCGGATGCACAAGTAAATGTCTAAACCTTCTGGACATTACTGCCTGCTGTATGGCGAGTGGATAGTGCCACTTTAAAGGCTTCCTGGGAGAAGGAGAAGGAGCAGTCTACCCTTCCGTCGTTGTCAGACCGTGTCGAATTTTGAATGGGATTGATTGGGACTGCTGACGTAAGACTGGAGGCGACTTCACGGCGAGTGCACGTAAGGAACATCTACCGGCGGCGACATGACGGTGGCGTATATCAGAAATGTATAAAAAAAAATTATACGTGTACTAAGTACGTTGTCTCCAGGTACATCACCTTAAAACACATCTGACACACACACGCCGTCTCAGGTACGTTGCCTTAAAACACTTCTGACACACACACGTCATCTCAGGTATGCCGTCTTAAAACACGTCTGACACACACACGTCGTCTCAGGTACATCGCCTTAAAACACGTCTGACGCACACACGTCGTCTCAGGTACGTCGCCTTAAAACACGTCTGACGCACACACGTCGTCTCGGGTACGTCGCCTTAAAACACGTCTGACGCACACACGTCGTCTCAGGTACGTCGCCTTAAAACACTTCTGACGCACACACGTCGTCTCAGGTACGTCGCCTTAAAACACGTCTGACGCACACACGTCGTCTCAGGTACGTCGCCTTAAAACACGTCTGACGCACACACGTCGTCTCAGGTACGTCGCCTTAAAACACGTCTGACACACACACGTCGTCTCAGGTATGTCGTCATAAAACACGTCTGACACACACACACGTCGTCTCAGGTACGTCGCCTTAAAACACGTCTGACACACACACGTCGTCTCAGGTACGTCGCCTTAAAACACGTCTGACACACACACGTCGTCTCAGGTACGTCGCCTTAAAACACGTCTGACACACACACGTCGTCTCAGGTACGTCGCCTTAAAACACGTCTGACACACACACACGTCGTCTCAGGTAAGTCGCCTTAAAACATGTCTGACACACACACGTCGTCTCAGGTACGTCGCCTTAAAACACGTCTGACACACACACGTCGTCTCAGGTACGTCGCCTTAAAACACGTCTGACACACACACGTCGTCTCAGGTACGTCACCTTAAAACACGTCTGACACACACATCCTCTCCAGGTAAAAAAAAAAAGTTGTCTCCAGGCAGCTACATCAGTGTGCATTTAGCAAGTTTGCATTAGTAGATTTATTTGTTATAGGCTATTGCTTTTTAGTTATTTCCCAACAAGTGGCAATAGTGCATACTAATAATGGCGTTGAGCCTTTTTATTTAATATCAAATGTTAACTCCAACTTTGGCATCTCTAACTACACATATCGCAATAAATACATTGGACTCTTGAATAAGATGGCATCTTGCTTACTAAACTTGTAGGTTAGATCATTCATAATTTTACTAGTCTGCATTTGCACACAGGAGGCGTGAAGTCTGCCTTTCATCGTGGAATTTAAGAACAGATGACCAGCACTCTTTACTGAGCAAGAGGGAAGACTTTGTGATGTAATGTCAGCTGTGATAGTTGTTGTATGTAAATCCAAATTCTGAATTGAAATCCTTTGGATGTATTTCAGGTTTGTTCATCTGTAACAATTTTGTATTTCATCTGTGTGTAAGTGCTGGTAAAGAAATACTGTGGTATATGATAATATTGTAACAAATTTATCAGCAACCAATCTGATTTGTCATTTTAAAATTTTATTAGGTATCTGTGGAATTCAGTACAATTACAACAATCCCTTTGGTGTCCAAATATATGGGTCAGCTTGATCATTTCTCAACCCAGTTCTTCAGAATTTCCAAAAACAAAGGAGGAACAGGGGCACAGAATAGTGTTCTGTTTGTTTCTCACCAAACCCAATCATATGACTTCAGATTATACAGAAGGAGTCACATGGAATTATTTGATGATGCTTTTGAAGCTTCAGAAGATGCAGGCACCACTGACTATCATTGTATGGACAGAAACCAGCAGGACAAACTGGCCAAAATTAACCTTTTGAGTTCAGAAAGAAAATAATCATAAGGGGTTTGAACAACATGAGGTTGAGTAAATAATGACTGAACTTTTCATTTTTGGGCGAACTATCCCTTTAACCCTTGGTTTATATGCTCTGGAATGTTAATATACACATGATTCATACCGTTTTAATTTCAAGGCTTGTTCTAACTTTAGAACAACTTTAGTAAATTTACCGCATTTCTCAGAAGCATCAGTGTTGTCATTTATGCAGTAGGCACAACTGTGACATCCAAGATTATTTTGTAGCTTTCCTGTAGCAAAGCTTCTGTTTTAGGACCATTTGTTTGTTTTCTTGTACTGGTTCCTGGTATTTTGGGGCCCTCACAGATGCTGTTGTAGAATTAATTTCAGCCAATGAATAGATTGACAAACTTGACTTTTGTGGAAATAACACTGTGGGATATTCTGTGTGATGCTATTTAAAGAAAGTGTTAGAGGTACAGGACTAAGTCTGAAAATCAAAGTGCTAACTTGTGTGTTCATTCTGCTGAACACTGCTCATTTGACACATTTTCCAGAATGCCACCATCGAAAAGAAAACGTGAATGCATTTAGAGAACACTTGCTGCTTACCTGAATGAAGATCCCTCAAAACTCGTGAAGGAGTACATGGTAAGTTATTTAAATAAAAATTGCATGTTTCCCTAAAACAAACTCCCCCTTTCCCCACTGGTCTGTTGTTAACTTTCTTTTTGTATTTTACCTTTTTTTTTTTTTTTTTTTTGGATGTTTCCCATGATGAAGCCCTAACCTCTATGCGCAAGACCACCCTTGGAATCTATGTGGTCTCTTTGTGGACTTATGAAGTGTGTTCTCATTGACTTCTGGCTTTCTCTAAGTGCAACTTGAAATAATTGAAGAAAAGAAATCAGCAGTTCCTTTCTTTTGCAATCTGCCTCCTTTAAATTGGAAAAAAGCAGCTAACAATGCATCAGTTGTTCAAAAAAAAGACCAATATTTAAAGGACATGGTAACGTGGTCATACTTGAAACAAATATACTGTAACACAGCCAACAAGTATTTCAAGTTGCACTATATGAGTATTTTAAAATCCTTTCACTTAAAGGCAAGATGCTTTTATTTTTACTTTTTTTTTTTTTGTAATAAGGAGAATTACTTTTGGATTTTGAAGTCTGAAGGTAGTCTTTTATAGAGTAAAGATTAAAGATTTTGTAAAACTATTTTCCCTAAATGCATGCTAAACCTACTCATACATGTTCACTGAATGCATTATTCATTGAATAAACCCTCAAAGGATCCAGAATGTGGAAGTACTGCAGCAGCAGTTAACATACCACTTTTTACAGTTAAAATAGCAAAAAGAATCACTCATAATTTTCATTCTTAACTTTATTATTGAAGCTGAGCAAGAGAAGCTGTTTAAGAACAGTGCCTTAAAGTGATGACATTTAAAAACAACAAAATACTGAGTCAACAAGTTAGCCATTGTGTTTATCCTAAGGAAGCCAAAAATGATATCTTTGTGAGACATGGAAAAGTCTTGTATAATAAGTCTCAAAATATATGTTCCACAGAAGAAAGAAAGTCATACAGGTTTGGAACGACTTGAAGAGTAAATGATGACAGAATCTTCTTGTTTGGGTGAACTATCCCTTTAAGTAAAAGTACAAAAGTATTAGCGTCATATACTTAAAACATCAAGAGTAAAAATTCAGAATGGCACATTCCAGAATATTATATATTACTGGATTATAATTATTGAATTTATGTGTTCATTTTTAAAGTTGTTGCTAGTAATGGTGGGCTCATTTTAATTACTGTATATTACTTCAGCTCTGCTGAAGATGTATAATTCGCAATGTCACCTGTGACTATGTATTTACCAGATCAAATCAATCAAATCACTTTTATTGTCACACAACCATATACACAAGTGCAATAGTGTGTGAAATTCTTGGGTGCAGTTCCTAGCAACATAGCAGTCATGACAGTGATGGGACATACACCAATTTACAATAAACATCAGATTTACAACACAATTTAAAATCTAATATACACATAATTACACACAACACAATATACAAATAATAACATACAATGTACAGTATACAATACACACAATATAGATACACATTATTCACATTATTCATTATTCAACTTGATAGTAAGTTGCCAGTGTGTTGTTAAGAGAGAATATAATATAATAATAATATAATTTATGACAGTCCGGTGTGAGATATAAGAGTAAGAGTAATAAAGTGCAGTGCTGATGTATTTTGATCGTGGGAGATCAAGAGTTCAAAAGTCTGATTGCTTGGGGGATGAAGCTATCATGTAGTCGGCTGGTGTGGGTCTTGATGCTGCGATACCGCCTGCCTGATGGTAGCAGTGAGAATAGCCCATGGCCCGGGTGGCTGGAGTCTCTGATGATCCTCCGAGCTTTTTTCACACACCGCCTGGTATATATGTCCTGGAGGGAGGGAAGCTCATCTCCGATGATGTGTCTGCCAGTTCGTACCACCCTTTGCAGTGCTGTGCGGTTGTGGGCGGTGCTATTGCCGTACCAGGCGGAGATGCAGCCAGTCAGGATGCTCTCTACAGTGCAGGTGTAGAACCGTGTGAGGATGTGGCGGTTCATTCCAAACTTCCTCAGCCGTCTCAGGAAGAAGAGGTGCTGATGAGCCTTCTTCACAACGGCTTCAGTGTGGATGGACCATGTGAGTTCCTCAGTGATGTGGACACCCAGGAACTTGAAGCTGCTGACTCTCTCCACTGGTGCTCCATTGATGGTGATGGGACTGTGTTCTCTATCTCTTCTCCTGAAGTCCACCACAAGCTCCTTTGTCTTACTGACGTTGAGGGAGAGGTTGTGCTCCTGACACCAGTGTGTCAGAGTGTGCACCTCCTCTCTGTAGGCTGTTTCACCATTGTCAGTGATCAGACCTACCACCGTCGTATCATCAGCAAACTTAATGATGGCATTGGAGCTGTGTGTTGCAAGAGTGGGAATACAGGAGTGGGCTGAGAACTCAGCCCTGCGGGGCTCCATTGTTGAGGGTCAGTGATAAGGAGATGTTGCTGCCCATTCTAACCACCTGGCGTCTGCTTGACAGGAAGTCCAGTATCCAGCGAGCTGTTTAAGCCCAGAGCCCGGAGTTTCTCATCAAGCTTGGAGGGCACTATGGTGTTACTAGATGTGACAATAGCACATCAGTTTGCCTTCAGGAATTTCTAGCAGAAAGACTTTAACACGTGGTTGAAATTGTGAAAGGGTCTAGTATCTAAAACTAACCAAATTGCGACTGAAAACTAAAAATAAAATGTCAATAAGTTCTGGCTACAAATAAGACAGGAACTCCAGCCTCCTGAATGAAATAAAAGTCCATGACCCAGCAGTCAATAAATTTACACTTTCTGAGTTTTGTCACTCTATTTACAACCTCATCTAAACCCTTTGGTAGAAAGCTCTGACACTAGCTTTGCATTAGGTTGATGTACCTATCAACGACTTTATATAGCGGCGACGTACTTATCCACGACGCTGGAGTCACACGTCTATTGAGGCGACGTATCCTCTCACGTAAAAGTACACGACTGTCTCCTTCGGTAGGTAATCGTGGCACTATCCACTCACCATACCCCACCTCCCCCCGGACACCGGATCTTCTCGATTGCTTCTCGTTCTTGCTCTCCCACCAAGCCATTCCTCCTTTCCAGTCAAGACATACCTTACAAACAGGGTTCTATACACTCATCCCCATGAGCAGACCTACCCTATGTCCAAGGCCTCTTCTCTCTTAGAAAAAACACAAGCTATCTGTAGAGCCGAGGAGGGCGGGGCCGGGCTGGAATGACGCATGCCCGGTCCCCAATCAGCCTGATGGGGCGTGCGAGGGATAAAGGCGGCTGGGGACGACAGTTCGAGAGAGAGAGAATTGCAGGCAGCTGTACTGTGTGTTTATGGTTGTGTGTTTTTTGGTTAAGTTGTTTATTAAACTATTATTTATATTCTTAAGCCGGTTCTCGCCTCCTCCTTTCCACTGAACCCCCTTACACTGGTGCCGAAACCCGGGAAGGAGGAGGGATTCCCGTCACAGAGTCCTCGACACTGCCGTCCACCCAGGGGAGCGCCGCTGCCATCCGATGGGGGACGGAGTAGCCCGACCACCCGGATGCGGGGAATGGCCGCCGTCCGCGAGGCGAGTGGGGACAGGACTCCCCGACCGCCTGGAGCGAGGGAGCCACTGCCAGGGGCGGAGGAGTGTCCCCACGGGACGCCAGGAACGCGGAGGGGCGTTCTGTCCGCTGGGGGTCGGAGGTCTGACTCCAGTCCGCCCGGGGAGAAGCGGCTGCTGTCCGCCTGAGAGGGTGGAGGAGTGATCGAGGACCACACGACGGCGCATCAGAGAACCGGTGAGTTTCTTTTTCTCTCTCTCCTCTCTCTCTCTCTCGCTCCGTCTTGGCCTTTCGCCTATTTTGTTTTGTTGTTGTTTCTCCCCTCCTGTCTCCACCCAGGTCGAGGAAGGCGGGGATGACCCGCCGGCAGTCGGGGCGCAAGGCACGCCCCCCGGAGAGGAAGGGGGGATGTACGTCATGCCGGGGGCTCCCCGGCCTGAGGCAATGCCGGGAGGAGTGTAGAGCCGAGGAGGGCTGGGCTGGGCTGGAATGACGCACGCCCGGTCCCCAATCAGCCTGATGGGGCGCGCGAGGGATAAAGGGTCCGGGGACGACAGTTCGAGAGAGAGAGAATTGCAGGCAGCTGTACTGTGTGTTTATGGTTGTGTGTTTTTTGGTTAAGTTGTTTATTAAACTATTATTTATATTCTTAAGCCAGTTCTCGCCTCCTCCTTTCCACTGAACCCCCTTACACTGGTGCCTCCTGCAATTCTCTCTTTCTCGAACTGTCGTCCCCGGCTGCCTTTATCCCTCGCGCGCCCCATCAGGCTGATTGGGGACCAGGCGTGTGTCATTCCAGCCCGGCCCCGCCCTCCTCGTCTCTACACTATCAAACTCTGCCTTCCACCTGTCCAGTGCCCTTCCTTAAACCAATCATCCAACAAATTAAGCAGGAGAGTGACGTGAGAGGGGAGCCGTGAGAAGCCTAGCTTGGCCTGGTTTCGTTCCCCATATCAATCCCTCTCCAGCAGGCAATAGCTACTTTGCTATTTGTTAACATAAACCACCTCAGAAGATAAGTACAGTAAGTTATTATATTTTGAAGGAAGATCAAAACAAACATTTGTATTCTTTGGAATAACTTGCACTTATGAATCGTGCACATTGTTTTCTTTTTCCTTTCTATACTTATTTTACCCTCCAAAGCTGTGTTTGTCAGACAAGTGAGAGAAAGTTTTACTTGAGCACCAAAGCTGAGGGTGGGGACGCACCCTGGACAGTCTCCAAACTCTACTTATTATGTCATTTTGCCTTTTAACTGACTGCATGTTTTGGGAGGGATTATACCCTCATAGCACACACTCACATACTATATGTTCATGTGGTATAATGCCTGTATTCATTCTGTTCTATTACAATGTTAAGAGATTTTTATTTGGTCCAAATGTGCTACTTTCACATCAGAAACGTGATGCAAATAGCTTTGACACATTCTGAC
Source organism: Myxocyprinus asiaticus (assembly GCF_019703515.2). Taxonomy (NCBI): domain Eukaryota; kingdom Metazoa; phylum Chordata; class Actinopteri; order Cypriniformes; family Catostomidae; genus Myxocyprinus; species Myxocyprinus asiaticus. The sequence continues at coordinate 52,436,243 of NC_059344.1, forward strand.
CCCATGGAGCAATTCCACTGATGTCAAACCTTTAAGAAAGTAGATATGTGTGTAAATGAATCTGATATAGAAGAAAGGCTTTAAATCCTTTAAGAGGTAAAGGTTATACTGCGGACCTTTGAAATGCCCAGTGTGATGTAGATTTGTAGCTCAGTGTAGCAGCTATTAAGAAAAGGGATACTGTATGTTTGAGCCAAATGTCTGTTCAGTGTTTAAGACATGCTGGAGGAACTGCAGTACTTTTTTTTATATGAGATGTAAATCATAGACTAGGCGGCACTATACAGAAGGTAGTAATGGGAAACGTAGAGTGCATTAAGTCCGTAATTCTTCCGGACACTAAAACATTAACAAAAAAAATTCCATACTCCCATGAATAACAATCCACATAATTCTTGAATGAACATTTATATATCATAACTATAATTTGAAGTCAGCAGTCTTTAATTTAACGTAGAGTAAATATAATTTGAAGTCAACAGTCTTTAACTTAATGTTACTGAACGTAACATAACATGATTTAACTTAACATAAAGTAACTTACCGTAATGTAACTGAACATAACACAAGTTAACGTAATGTAAATTACCTTGACATAACTTACCGTAACACAATATAATTTAACATGACTTTACGTAACGTAACTTAACGTAACTGAACGCAATTTAATGTAACTGAACGTAACTGAAAAATGCCAAAAGCCTTAAGGGACAATGCCTTTAAAATAACATTAAAACACTGAACATCTAAGAGTTTATATTTGTCTAGGCTGAATTCAGGAAAATTGGGCCAGGTTTTTTACATGAGAAGACTGTATGCCAAACAGGATCCCAATTTACTTGAATTCCGCTGCTGTACATAGTGTGTATAAGGTAGCATGGTATTTTACAAACCTATATGCTAGAGCTGTCAATTGGGCAGAGAAACTAAATTCAAAATTGTACCTTAATTTTCTAAATTCTAATTAAATTTGAATTTTAAAGACAGCTGATTTTTTAAATTGACGTTATTTCCTTAGTCCACAAGGGGGCGCATTGAATACATATAACCATCCAGCACCGTGTTATATTATTGCAAAGAACATTCCTGGTTGTTAAAAAAAACATTCCATTTAAACTAATGTGCATAAAATAAAAAATAAAAAGTTTTAGTCAGTTCATATTCTCAAATTTTTAGTCAAAAGTAAAACGAGGGGGGGAAAACGCTTCAATAGGCATTTCTGTGTTAACATGGTGTTACACTTGCACTGGTGCCACAGTATATACTACCACAGACTCAAACTTCATAACAGCGATATACCACAGTGTTTTTCATTAATTACAGCTGTATGTAGAGTAGAATTATTCACAGATAGCAGTGGTATTCGGCTGAACTCGGTGGTAAAGCGGCTCATGATCCCTGGTCAGGGGCTGTTCAATCAGACAGAACACAACAAAAAGGAACAGAACGCAAAGATCTGGAGACACACATTTCCAACTTGTACTCTTTTACAGACAAACCCATATCTTAATCTGAGAAATGCTGATAAGAGAGCAAGATGCAATGGCCAAAGACCTCCACCTGCTGTAAGGGGCTGTTCACACCGAACACTTATGTGTTCCATTTAGTTTTCCATTTAAACGCACTAGACGAACATCTTTGTTTCGCTTTGTATTAGTTTATTCAGCATCTTGTGCAGGAGCACTGTTTTTTAGATGCCATGTCAAGTTAAAAATAACTTTAAAATGCATCTCGAGACACCTGGGATCTGTTAAACTGTATTTTGTTGTGCTTCATCTAGCCTTTTTTAGCACAAGAATGCGATCGGTCTGAAATCACTGCCAGTGCGAATGCGCAGTTTTAACATGCGAATGTACGTTTTTCTTAAATTCGACGAATATTCACATTTTTATTTGACAGCCCTACTATATGCATACCTAGTCTCCTACTAAGCTGCCAATATATACCATAAACATAGCTATGTGTAATTTCCAGGATTCCTGCTGTGTGATCATTAAAGGCTTGATTCAAACATACTTGGCTGTTGTTTCGAGCCTCAAGTCTCCCAGTCCAGACAATTTCTCATGAAGGGGCTTCCTTTGGCTCTCACCCAGTAAGAAACACACCAGCCACTTATACACTGCCAGAAGCGCACTGAGGACAAAATTATATAATTTCATTAAAAATACAGACAGATGATGCAAGATACTGAACAAAAATTATATGACAGAATAGATGAATAATTGGATGTCCTGTCCAATTAAATGGCTAACTCTAAAATGTTTTTTAAAAAAAGGCTTGGTGCTGAAACACCAGCACACACAGATTTAATCTTGGATTATGTATTTGGGTGGGGACCATGACTAAAGAACAAAGTGTCTCATGTTTTGATGGTTCCATGTTGTAGAAGTGACCCAAACTCTGTGTTCACAGAGAGAATAACTTATGTGCATTCATGCTATATTAAAAGCATGAGCAAAAAAAAAAAAAAAAGTTGCCAAAAATGTAGGTACTTACAATGGAAGGGAATGGGACCAGTCCATAAACATTCAAATATGCACTGTTTCATAAGTATAGCAACAAGACCTAAACATTTTATGTGTAACATGATTTTAGTGTGATAAAATTGCTTACTAACCTTATCTGTGTAAAGTTACTGTATATGCAATATTGCAACTTTTTGTCTTGACAACGATTTTAAAATACTAAAATCATGTTAACATGTATAATGCTTATGTCTTGTGGCTATACTTTTGAAACCATACGTATTTTAATGTTTATGGACTGGCCCAATTCACTTCCATTGTACCAGATGCCTTACTGTAACTGCGATTGTTGCTTATATATATATATATATATATATATATATATATATATATATATATATATATATATATATATATATATAAACATGGGACGAGTTGAAACATTTTTTTTTTTTTTTTATGGTAATCGACATTGTGCCACAAATGCTGTCCATTAAGCTTAACTTGTATTGAAAACAGTACATTTGTTTAAATGTTAACATCTTTTAAGATTTATCAACAAAAATGAAGGCCAGAAAAAAGCTTTCCCATCTTCTCACGGAACTAGTAAATCAGAAAATGACCAAATTTCATCCTCCCTAAGTACATTTTTTTCTCCCCCACAACACTCTTGTCAAAACAAGACCACACAGAGAGTGAAACTCTGTTTAATGCAAAGATCTTCACAATGCTCAATCCAGCAAAGTAATTTCTGAAGAAATAAGCACATATGATTTTGACATATGAGGGGAAACTAGTCCCTGGATTTCTTCTGTAATGGTGAGCATTGGTAAATGGTGGAATATGAAACTGTAAAACAGCTAATAGACAGCATAATAACAGCATAGTAACCTTTAATTTAGGACTTTGGTCTAGTGTGTTACCAAGACATTATGTCGACATTGAGCAGCCTAGTGTGTTGTTAAGTTGGCATGTTGCGGATCGATTGCAGTTGAATTTATTACAGGCAAAGAATGAGAGTATTTAAACTTTTGATGTGAGATACTCTGTGTAACAATATTAAACCTGACCTAGCTTTTAAAAGCTCCCTAGGCACGTTAGTCACATGACGTGGTATATGACAAAGTCAGTTAAACCCCAAAAAGTCCAGTCCCTCTCCTCGTCAAATTAAAACGATGCCTCTCAGTGAGTTGAGTCACCAGCTGAGGAATGATGTCAGTAAAGAGAGCAGATGTTCTGCAGATGTGCAGCTTGCTTCAGGATGTAAACTCTCCCACTGGAGCCGTCTGTAGCATCAAGGAGCACTTTTAACAGTAAACCACACCACAACACAGCACGACACAGATTCTCGCAATCTCTGTGTATGGTGGTGTAATGCTCATTACATTACAGTAAAATATGTTTAGGAGAGAGAAGATTACACCCAAACATTATGGATTACACAAAATCAGAACTGCAAAGTGCAATATGAAATATATATGTGGAACAGTTTGTTTATCTGGCTTCTACTGAACGTCAATGTATTCGGAAACTTCCAGTAAACTCTTCACTGATTGAAAAAACTAATTAAAATACCGGGACTATATCAATACCGTTTATAACAATGGGCTCACTCGGTACATATAAATCTAACCATACATCCATATTATATGTATATACAATATACTGTATATACTGTATATATACACTGGTGGCCAAAAGTTTGGAATAATGTACAGATTTTGCTGTTTCAGAAGGAAATTGGTACTTTAACTCACCAAAGTGGCATTCAACTGATCACAAAGTATAGTCAGGACATTACTGATGTAAAAAACAGCACCATCACTATTTGAAAAAAGTCATTTTTAATCAAATCTAGATAGGCCCCATTTCCAGCAGCCATCACTCCAACACCTTATCCTTGAGTAATCATGCTAAATTGCTAATTTGGTACTAGAAAATCACTTACCATTATATCAAACACAATATTTGGTTTGTTAAATGAAGCTTAACATTGTCTTTGTGTTTGTTTTTGAGTTGTCACAATATGCAATAGACTGGCATGTCTTATGGTCAATATTAGGTCAAAAATGGCACAAAAGAAAAGAAACAGCTTTCTCTAGAAACTCATCAGTCAATCATTGTTTTGAGGAATGAAGGATACAGTGCTTGAAATTGCCAAAAAACTGAAGATTTCATACAAAGGTGTACACTACAGTCTTCAAAGACAAAGGACAACTGGCTCTAACAAGGACAGAAAGAGATGTGGAAGGCCAGCTGTACAACTAAACAAGAGGATAAGTACATCAGAGTCTCTAGTTTGAGAAATAGATGCCTCACATGTCCACAGCTGACAGCTTCATTGAATTCTACCTGCTCAACACCAGTTTCATGTACAACAGTAAAGAGAAACCTCAGGGGTGCAGGCCTTATGGGAAGAATTGCAAAGAAAAAGACACTTTTGAATGAGAAACACAAAAAGAAAAGGTTAGAGTGGGTAAAGAAACACAGACATTGGACAACAGATAATTTGAAAAGAGTGTTATGGATCTTAACCCCATTGAGCTTTTGTGGGATCAGCTAGACTGTAAGGTGCGTGAGAAGTGCCCGACAAGACAGCCACATCTATGGCAAGTGCTACAGGAAGCGTGGGGTGAAATGTCACCTGAGTATCTGGACAAACTGACAGCTAGAATGCCAAGGATCTGCAAAGCTGTCATTGCTGCACATGGAAGATTTTATGAAGAGTTCAACTACTTTGAAGTAGTTTAAGAAGTTCTGAACATTTTTTTCAAATTGTAATACTAGTTTTTCACATTATCAATGTCCTGATTATACATTGTGATCAGTTGAATGCCACTTTGGTGAATAAAAATTACCAATTTCTTTCCATAAGAGCAAAATCTGTACATTATCCCAAACTTTTGGCCGCCAGTGTGTGTTTATATATATATATATATATATATATATATATATATATATATATATATATATATATACAATATTATATTAATATGTTTTCATATCAATATATTGCGGAATAAATAAAAATATATATTATATAATATTCACATACCGCCAAGGTCTACTTTTACAAGGAACTGTACAATACACAGTTTTAATCAAATCTTAAGAATAATAATCTGAAACTGACTGATGAAAGTGCCGTAAGTGATTCAAATTTAACCGTCTACTCATGACAACATTGCACATGCGCATCTTCTAATGACTTTTTGGAAAATTTACCATAATAAAGTTTATCCAGGATACCGAATGGTTTTGTTTTTTCTCCAGAACTTCATGTGGTGACACAAGTCACACTACGTCACCAAAATGGAAATATGAGGAACAAAATCTAATATTGTTTCTTCATGCTTTTGTAACAGGTGCAGTTCCACAGACAGATAGAGACTGACTCATTTGGTATATGAGGCCACAATGACCAGTGCTACTTGTCACAAATATGCAAAGAAAAATATCCCAGCTATATAAAGACATTTTTAAATAATAATAATAATGCAAATTACAATTTCATGGCTGGTACATTTTCTCAGTTCACCCACAATTGGCAGGTGTGATAAAAAGTTAATTTTAGATCCTGTGTGCAGCACAAGAGAATAGAGTTAACAGAGGTAAAGTCAGTGCTAGATGACTGATGTGGTTGGTGTGCGTGTAGTTGTGAATTATGCACGTATGTGTCCTCGTTATGGAGAATCGAATGTTAATGTTGCATACCGGCAGAGTTCATGCCCTCTTCCATTGAGGCAGCTATGAACTTGCTCTGCAGAATGCTGCTCATGTCGTCTAAGAAGTTTAAAGTCTTAAGAGGGGATTCAATCTTTCCTTTACCTTGAGAAGCAGAGAGGGAGAGGAATTGAGGAAGAGAAAGAAAAAAATAGAGAGAGGAATAAAAAGAGATACTAAATCCTCTATCACATCATACACAAACAGAATCCTTAATATTCTGTACAGTACACCTCTACAAACACACTTTCCAATGAATGTTATGGATGTCACAGTCAATTCTAAACCAATGTCATTCTATTCCTTACTTTGCTGTACTTCTTACTATTTTTAAATCAATAATGGATTAAAATGGGTTCTCAATGTCAGATAAAGACCCCTAGTCTGTACAGACCTTGCTGATTTTGCTGAAGCCAGCTGAGCAGATAGTTGCTAGTCTGCTGGAGGAGGACATTGTTATCTCCCTCATATGTGCAGTTTGGGTCATTGTCATTGCGCATGTCTCCCAGGCGGTTCACTAAAGATGAAAAGATAAACACATGAGTTCATGGTGAAGGATTTGATGAAGTGCTCCAGTGCGTAAACTGCTGACAGGTATGGAATCAGACACCATGGATGCAACAAAATATGGAACATGGGAAGTGTCAAAAGACAAGTAGTTTAAAAAGCATGCACTGTGGGTTTTATTGATGAAGAACTTCTCTGTAGTATACTATCAAGAAGCACTTTATGTTAGATGCTAGAATTACATACTAGTGACATCATAAAGTGATGACCGGTTCATTAAAGCAAACCATTTAAAGAAACTGCTTCGCGGAAATGAATCGGACTGTGAGATTAGGTACTGTGAGTTGTTATAACAAGCCATAACAAAACAGATAAAACATGAAATAATTTATTTATTTAATTATTTATTTTGGTGGTTACACCCTATCAAAGGCCATTTACATTTCTCATCTTGCATTTTGAAGTTTTTCAATCTGATAATTGAAGTTTTTCAATCTGTTAGCTACATATAACAAAAAAAGTCTGGATTCTGCTTCAGCATACACATCCGTCAACAAATAATCACCATATTTTCCAAGATAAATTCTGTTAAAGCTCATCATGTGCAGTTAACTGATTTTTTATCATTTCACACTAAAATAAAAAAAGGCAGGCCATGACTCATGACAAAAGAATCATGACTCAGTCATTAGTATTACTGATGTAGTGATAGACTATTTGTTTTTAAATAATTTCATGGGAGAGTGTCAGTATTCTGTACCTTTAGGTGATATTCCAACACTGGAATCTCCACTTTGGGCCCAAACTGTCTGCTTGTGGCAGAAAAGCGCACAGCCACAGTCACAGCCAGATTCAGATTGACCAGTGCCATCCTTGTAATGCCCTCCTTGCCTCCTGACAAAGCCCCTAAAGACACCCCAAACTGCTTATTTGGGTCCTGCGAGTGTGTGTTGTGTGGAAAAAGACAGGGTGGGAAAAAAAAAAAAAAACAGATGAAGGCATTTGGAGACTAATAGCAGAGAGGAGACAAGACAAAACTAGAAAAAAAAAAAAAAAAAAAAAAAAAGATAATGTGAAAAAATAAAGATGGGGCAATGATAGTTCATTCATTCATAAGAAACACTCCAAACTAACAAAGCGACAATGGTAAATCAGTCATCAGTAAAGAGCTCTAAACCTCACTCTCTTGCCTGTTTGTTTTCAGAAAACCCCATTTATGTCTTTCTGTCAGTAAAAATGGCTGACCTCCTGGCTTTGCCTATGATTAAAAACTCTCTGTTTGTTTGAAATGAAAGCAAAGGGATTCCTCCTCTTACATCTTGCATAGCACAGCATAGCAGCTGGAATAACAGCCACTGCACCACTACTTTCTCTTCATAGGGAGCAAAGACATTATGGACATACACCAAAACAGCCCAGTTTCTCCTTTGATAAAGGGATAGTTCACCCAAAAATCTAAAATCTCTCATTATTTACTTACCCTGATTAAATCCCAGATGTGTATGACTTTCTTTCTTCTGCAGAATACAAACAAAGATTTCTAGAAGAATATCCCAGCCCTGTAGGTCCATACAATGCAAGTAAATAGTGGCCAGAACTCTGAAGGTCCATTAATTCAATTCAATTCAATATTTATATATACAGCACATTTAAAAACAATCAAAGTTGACCAAAGTGCTGTACAAAAAAAAAAATAATAACTACAGGAGATAAAACAGACAACAAAGTAAATAACAAATACTATGATAAAAGAAAACAGTTCACAATGATCAAGGAATATTGAAGGCCAGAGAGAATAAGTATGTCTTTAGAGCAGACTTGAAGGCTGAAATAGAAGGGGCTAATCTGATATGGAGAGGTAGACTATCCCAGAGTTCCGGACCCGTGATCACAAAGGCGCGATCACTTTGTTTTTTAAGTCTAGATCTAGGCACAGAGAGTAAACCAAGATCGCAAGATCGCAAGGTCTCAGAGTTCTCGAGGGAATATGTGGATGGAGCAAATCGGTCAGTCAGATACTGAGGGGCCAAATTATTGAGGGCTTTGTAAACATACAATAACATTTTAAAATCGATTCTGTACTTAGGAAGCTAGTGCATAGTGATTAAAATAGGTGTAACTGGCTCGTACTTGCAAGTCCCTGTGAGAAATCTGGCAGCTGTGTTTTGTACCAGCTGTAAACGGGAGAGGGAAGACTGAGAGACACCGTAGTAAAGATAGTTGCAATAATCTAAACGAGATGTTACAAAAGCGTGAATCACAGTTTGAAAGTTACTTGTAGATAAAAAGGGTTTTACTTTAGTGAGAAGGTGAAGATGAAAAAAGCATGACTTTACAACAGTACTAATCTGTTTATCAAATTTTAGATTATTATCAAACAGAACACCAAGGTTTTATATGGGGCAAGAGAACCAAGGTCAAGGTCAACAATACAGTTTTCCTTAGGCCCAAATAAAATAATTTCAGTTTTATTTTAGTTTAGGTTTAGGAAGTTACTTGAAAGCCATAGCTTGAGTTCTTTTAAACAGGAAAACAGTGGATGTAAGGCTGTGTTTAAATGAAAAGACCCACCGTACTTATTAAAAATAGAAGCCAGAGGGAGCATATACAGGGAAAACAACACAGGACCAAGGATTGATCCCTGCGGGACTCAATTGAGAGGTATGCTAGAGGAGGAGTGATGACCAATGCAAACAGTGAACCACCTGTTAGTCAAATAGGAGCGGAACCACTGTAATACTGTGCCACTGTCATGGATCCATCTGACCCTCCTGCCACATACACACAACCCTCCCTCTCTCTTGAATACTGATCACCTGCACCTGCCTCTCATCACCGCGTCAATCAGCTCCTCTACTTAAACCCCATTCTCCCTTCACTCGTTGTCTGGTCTCAACTCAGAATACAGACTCACATACCTGCGACTTACCTGCAATTTGTCCTCGATTCCTCTCAACCGTAACTCCAACAATCTCTCCAAGCCACCACTCCTATGTCTACCTTCCACTGTGTGTTTGTTACCCCAAGGATTATCACTACCTGCATCAACACGAGCCATCATAAGGTTTCAGTTCATCACATCTGCACAAATCTGCTTATTCACCACTCACCTGTTTTCACTGTTTGTGTTGTGTGTCAATAAATACCTGCCTTCGGGTTCAACACCATCATCGAGTCTGGGTTTCTGTGACAGCCATGAAGGCCCACTGATATTTCCAGACAGGTCAACAGGACCTCATGGTCGACCAAAATTCATGTTCAGAAGCATATTGTTTAAGTCTTGTGGCTATACTTTGAAACAATGAGTATTTTAATATTTACAGATTAGCCTTATTTACTTCCGTTGAAAGTGCTGCAATGTAAGCCAGACTTTTGCTTTTTATAAAGAAAAGGAGGGACAAGCCGAAACTAATTTTTGTGGTAGTCAACATTATTCCACAAATGATATTGTTTGAGCTTAACTTGAATTGAACCCAAACATTTTCCTTTTAAATTAGATATTTATGGAAGTATTGAAGGTTATCTGACAGTTTTGAATAAAACTTAAAGGTGTGAAATATATATTATATCTGTGAAACTGTAATTGGGCTTACTTTAAAAGGTGAAAAATAGCGCCCATCTGGCGTAACATCTGTTTTGTTTACGTTTTCCCGAGGAATCCTCACATTGTGAAACACTGCAAAACTGATAAAAGCAGGGGGGAGGGGATTCAATTACAAATTTAATTGGTACAAAAGTCATCGTTTGGGTTCAATGATTATGATGTAAAATGTGATACAAATTTCATGAATATAGTAAGAAAAGAGTACAAAATCATTCTAAAATGTAGGATTTCCCTTTGATTTTACCGCCATCTACTGGTCACCTGCTTTAATTGCAACAGCTCATTTTCAATCCACAGTCCAGGAGTTAACTCAACCAATTATCCAGACCATTCTGACCCAGTTTCTTCCTCATATCTCCAACCATCACTCCTGGCATGGCCAACAAAGACTTTGGATCCCAGCATGAGTGGCCGTCTTCCCCAAGTTCCCCACCCAGAACTTTGCTGCTTCAAAGTCTGGACTGTTTAGCACAAACTCCTGCAGAATCTGAAATAACACAAATGAGCAAGTATTATTTTCCATACATAAGCGTAAAATAAAACAAAATAAAAAATAATAAAAAAATGAAGCAGCTTTTATAATGGCACAACTTTGTAAAGGCAACAGCTTATAACAAACCAGTCCCTTACATATTCCATCGCTGATATACATTGTAATTAAGCCTGAAATGTGTTAAGAGCTCTGCATCTTGACACATTTCTAAAAGGGAACTGGACACAGTATAGAATCTGGCACAGCATAATGTATAGTGCATGGGGAGTGTTAAGAGTAAATATAGCTGCAAGCAGAGATGACGGGCCCAAGCACAACTGGTCCAATTCCACCCGGTGACTTTCGGTAAACAATGCAAGAGGGACACATGCATTTGACATTATTCTGAACAATTTTGAAGCAATTTGAGTAAATAAAAGAGGACTATTTTAAAGTCTGTTGTAAGAGCCACACTTCCTGCTGCCAGGTGGTGGCGCTATGACCGTGACCCAAAATAGTCAAATCCATGTGATTAGCCCCCAAGACTAAACATATATATTTTGATCTAAATCACACATTGCACACAGAAGATATGCAACACTTCCTGTTTCTCATTTTTCATCATGAATTTAATCCCTCACCATGGCAACACTGTTCGATATATCAAAATCTGTTCGCAATTTAGGGCATAATATTGTCTAAATGTGGTGACAGTCTCATGAATCACATAGGAGTAGTATTTAAATGTTCAGAGAATTCAGATAATCTATCTATCTATCTACAGTTGAAGTCAGAAGTTTACATGCACTCAGGTTGAATTCATTAAAAAAAAAAAATTTCCAATAGGAGGTGTACTGAATTGTTGGTGTACCTGTGGAGGTATTTTAAGGCCTACCTTTAAACTCGGTGCCTCTGTGCTTGACATCATGGGAAAATCAAAAGAAATCAGCCAAGACCTCAGGAAAAAAAACTGTGGACCTCCACAAGTCTGGTTCATCCTTGGGACAAATTTCCAAATGCCTGAAGGTACCACATTCATCTGTGCAAACAATAGTACGCAAGTATAAACACCATGAGACCATGCAGCCATCATACCGCTTAGGAAGGTGACGCATTCTTTCTCCTAGAGATGAACGTAGTTTGGTGTGCGAAAAGTGCAGATCAATCCCAGAACAAGAGCAAAGGACCTTGTGAAGATGCTGGAGGAAACAGGTAGACAAGTATCTATATCCACAGTAAAACGTGTCCTATATCAACATAACCTAAAAGGCTGCTCAGCAAGGAAGAAGCCACTGCTCCAAAATCACCATAAAAAGCCAGACTACAGTTTGCAAGTGCACATAGGGACAAAGATCTTACTTTTTGGAGAAATGTCCTCCGGTCTAATGAAACAAAAATTGAACTGTTAGGCCATAATGATCATTGTTATGTTTGGAGGACAAAGGGTGAGGCTTGGAAGCTGAAGAACACCATCCCAACCATGAAGTATGGGGGTGGCAGCATCATGTTTTGGGGTGCTTTGCTGCAGGAGGGACTGGTGCACTTCACAAAATAGATGGCATCATGAGGAAGGAAAATTATGTGGATATATTGAAGCAAAATCTCAAGACATCAGCCAGGAAGTTAAAGCTCATCGCAGATTGGTCTTCCAAATGGACAATGACCCCAAGCATATCTCTAAAGTTGTGGCAAAATGGCTTAAGAACAACAAAGTCAAGGTATTGGAGTGGCCATCACAAAGCCCTGACCTCAGTCCGATAGAACATTTGTGGGCAGAACTAAAAAAGCGTGGCAAGGAGGCAAGCAAGGAGGCCTACAAACCTGCCTCAGTTACACCAGTTCTGGGTGATCTGAGGACAAGTCTCAGTTGCCTCTGCTTCAGAGACAGTCAATCCATGCATCTTATCACGTGGCTCGCTGTGCATGACACTGCGGAGACTCACAGCACGGGAGGCTCATGCTACTCTCCACGATCCACGCACAATTTACCACGCGCCCCACTGAGAACGAGAACCCCTAATCGTAACCATGAGGAGGTTACCCCATGTGACTCTACCCTCCCTAGCAACCGGGCCAATTTGGTTGCTAAGGAGACCTGGCTGGAGTCACTCAGCACACCCTGGATTCGAACTTGCGACTCCAGGGGTGGTAGCCAGCGTCAATACTCGCTGAGCTACCCAGGCACCCCCACCACTACTATTCTTAATTTCAATCAGTTGCAATCAGTTCTCTGCACAGTTATACAAACATCTAAACCTCTTGCACCACCATCCACCCCTTACCTTTTTTTAATGACAGAGTCATTAAAATTCAGAGGTGTCTTTCTCAAGAGGGCTCTTACTGGCTGTAAAAGCAGAATCCTTCATTAATTTTTCTGCGTGCAAAACTCGGGATGGTTTTTTTTTCTTACACGGGAAAGATTTGAACTCAAAAAAGTGTTTGAATCTATTAATTTCCAGGATTGTACATCATACAAATGGAAATTCAATTGTGTTTGTGTTTTATTGCAAAATGTGTTTGTTAATTAGTTATATTTTATGCAGTAATCACAAACGACTGTGATTGGTGCAGCCTAAAAATTGCTGAGAAAAGGAACAGTTGTCACATGACAACACTCCCCACATGCATTTATTCGCTGCCTCAGAAGAGGTCGGACAATAATTTACATATTAATAATGATACTGAGACATTTTAATAGTCATTTAAATGAAAATAAAAACATAGTATAAAGTTAAAGTATTTTCTATGTGGTAAAATTGCCCAAATATTGGTCGGGACAATTACGATCTTCTGAAAGTAGGTAGGGACATGTTGTATCCATGGTAACAGTAGAATTTTATTATGGCAAAACCTTGCTTACTGTAGTAAATCCCTTAACGGTTTCTCTTAGCTAAGTGTATAAGGGATTATATGCAACATCCTCATGTAATTTTGTTAGGTAAGGGAAAATCACACTTTAAGTGTTATATTAAGGGAAAAACTTAAGGTGTTTTATGCAGCCAGGCATTGGGACTTACTTGTTATTTTCTTATTAAATAATATATTAATACAATAAATCTTTATTCTTTTTAGGCAATGGTGTGAGGATTCAATGGTTACATAGGCTGGCCGTTCTCTGTTTAGAAAGTGGCATCAACCACGTGATAATTTCGAGCTATCCAGCGGAATTATCTTGTATAATTTATGGCAGAAAATATATAATATGTTTGCTGAAAATTAAAATAGTTGCTGGCTCCAACTGCTAACAACACTTGCATTGTAACCAGTTATTTTAGAAGTTATTATAATATTTCTAATCTTGTAAACATCTTATATAATGTTGTGCAATAAAATGTTGTCACTTCACATGTGGTTTGAGAGGTGTTTTTAACATTAGTTTTGTTTAGATCCCAAATTTGATATCTTACTCTCCCACCTTTATTGCATTTTATGAAAAAAAAGACTTGTCCTGTCCTTAGAAAAAGCTTTTATATAAATTATCTTTTTGTATTATTGTTCTCAAATTCATATTGTGTTTTTATGCCAGTTCCTGCCAAGTTTACTCAGATAATTGTGCAGATGTGGTCTTTTGGGAATCATTCACCAATGGAGTTTGGCTGTCCTCCACTGGACATTTCTGGTACTGCGTTTGAATAAAAACTGCCACCAAAAGGTCATTTTTTGATATACTGACCTAAATTTTGGATCAGATCTGGGTTAGACATGCGGCTTTGATTTTCTAATATTTTTACATTTCAGTTTATATTTTTAGTATATTTTATTTATATAAAAAAATAAAAAGTTTGTGCAGTACATTTTCATTACAATAAACTTAAACTTCTTTATTTCACTTTAAAAACTATTTAAACTTGCACAATAAACTGCCAAGTATCTTCTTTAAAAAGAGGCTTAGGTCTGTACTCCTTAGCATTCATGAGTTACAACCGTTTAAGTTTACACCCAAATATAGGGAGAAAGGAATAATAACAATGAATGTGTTGCCATAGCAACACTATTTAAGATATCAAATATCCCTTTACAATTTTACACCAGCAGTGTCTTGGCATTATTCTAAATAATTTTGAAGCAATTCATGTAAACACAAGAGGGCTATTTCACAGTCTGTTAAAATTGCCTTACTTCCTACTGCCAGTTGGTGGCGCTATGACCGTGACCCATAATAGCTGCATAAATGTGATCAGCCCCATTACTAAACATACAGCTGAATTTTCATCAAAATCATACAATTCACACAAAAGATATAAGGAACTTCCTGTTTCACATGTTTGCCCTTAATTTATTGCCTCGCCATGGCACCACCATTCAGTATATCAAAAATCCATTCATAAATTAGCATCTTCAATGTCTTGGCATAAGGTTGCCTAAATTAAGTGAGAGTCACGTGACTCTCCTAGGAGGAGTATTCAAAAGTTCAGGGCCTGCAATTTTCAAAAAATGCACATTCTATCCAAAATATCCGACTTCCTGTTTGGCGGAGCTAATGACTGTAATTTTGAAAGTTGTCCAGGCTTGATGAGAACAATATATGTAGCAAGTTTGGTGACAGTAGAAGAAACTGACCCTACCACTTTTGTCAAAAGGTGGCGCTACAGATCTCCCCAGCCACACGCATGTATTCACTGTTTCCCAGGCCTAATGGCCGACAACTCTGATGTGTGTACAAAATATCATGAAAATTCAAGCAAGCCAAGTACCTCAAAAACATGATACATGGAAAGGAATAATGACATTTAATGCGTTGCCATGGCAACTCTATTTAAGATATCAAGAATCCCTTCAGAATTTTAAATCTGCACTGTCTTGACATTACTCTAAAAAACAATTGAAGCAATTCAAGTAAACATAAGACGGATATTTCAAAGTCTGTTTAAAGTGCAACACTTCCTTCCGCCAGTTGGTGGCGCTATGACCGTGGCCCACAATAGCCACATCAATGTGATCAGCCCACAAGGCCAAACATATGTCTCAATTTTGTTGTAAATCACACGATGCACGCAGAATATATGAGACACTTCCTGTTTCCCATTTTTTGACGTTATTTTGTCACATCGCCATGGCAACACCGTTCGATATATCAAAAATCCGTTCGCATTTTAGCATCATCAATGTCTTGGCATGATGTCGCCTACATTTGTTACCTGCAAACTTTCAAGTGTTTTCACGCATGTTAAGTACCCCAAAAGTACCGACAACCTTGAAAAGAAGAAGAAGAAGAATTAGAAGAACAATAGAGCCTCTGCACTTTCAGTGCTTGGGCCCTAATAATAATAATCCTTAGAAGAACAAAAGGTCCTCCACACTTTCAGTGCTTGGGCCCTAATAATCCTTAGAAGAACAATAGAGCCTCCGCACTTTCAGTGCTTGGGCCCTAATAATAATAATAATAATAATAAATATAGCCACAAGCGACTATTGTCGGGGGCCAATCACATATGGTGAGATGACCAAAATAATTAAATTTGACAGAAAAGATCCTGTGGATGCTGTGGACAACTATTTTGATGTAACATTTCACCTGCTTTGAGCAGAGTTGCAAAAATAGGATTTTCTTAAGTTATAGTGCCCCCTAGTATAAAAAAAATTAATGAAACTCGTTATGGTACCTCAGAGTGCTCCCTTGTCCATGTGTACAAATTTTGTTAAGCTTGAAAATTGTACTCACAAGATACGGGCTAATTAGTCATTATAGGCCATGCCCAATCCATATTTAATTATATCTTTGGAACGATTCGACGCATCAAAATTCTTTTGATTGCTTTTTTCAGGAGTGTCTGTAGATGATATATACCACATTTTGTGAAAATCGGGCAAACGGCCTAGGACGAGTTCGAAAAAGTAGGTTTTTCAAATAAATCGAAATTGTAAAAAGGTGCTGAAATTTGATTGGCTGTTGATGTCCATTTTTGTTAATTTGTCGAATCTATTTTTTAAGAATATGTTAGCATTTGAACCAAAGAAGAAGCATATTTAATTTGAACTTTGTCGCTCAAACGGCTGCAAAGTTATGACGGTTTTTTAGTTGTAGCACCCTGTAGAGATGGAATTGTACGAAACTTTTCTGACATCTTCTAAACGTCCTGTTGACTATGTGTACTGAGTTGGGTTACATTTGGAGTTTGCGTTGAGTAGTTATTGATCAATTACTCAAATCACGTTAAACCGAAAGAATTGTATTGTTAATATCTTCGGAACAATTTGACGTATCGAAATTCTTTTTGATAACTTTTTGTCAGGGGGGTCTGTAGATGATGTATACTAAATTGCATGCTGATCGTACTAACAGTCTAGGTGGAGTTCAAAAAAGTTGTTTTTTAAAAAATTCTAAATGGCAAAAGAAATTATCGATGGAAATGAAATCGGAGATAAATATTTTGTGGGGCTTGACTCAAGGAATGAGCAAAAAAATTCTTTTGATTTTAGCCCTTATGGTTGCAGATATATGAGTCAAAATGTAAAAGTGTTTATTATAGCGCCACCTAGGGTCAGATGGGTGTGCGTTTGTGCAAATGAGTAGTGGGGGGGGGGGGTGGGATTTGGGATCATCCTGCCAAGTTTAGTGTCTCCACGACTTACAGTCTCTGACACCCAGACAATTTTAGGGTGGAAAAAAACAATAAGAAAAAGAAAATCAGTACAATTACAATAGGGTTCCAGCAGCTTTACTGCTTGGCCCCCTAAATATAGCCACAAGCGACTATTGTCGGGGGGCAAGCACATATGGCGAGATGACCAAAACAAACAAATTTGACAGAAAAGATCCTGTGGATGCTGTGGACAGCTATTTTGGTGTGACATTTCACCTTCACAGTTACAAAAATAAGATTGTCTTAAGTTATAGCGCCCCCAGCATAAAAAATGAATGAAACTCATTATGTTACCTCAGAGTGTTCTCTTGTCCATGTGTACAAACTTTGTTAAGTTCGAAAATTGCACTCACAAGATACAAGCTAATTAGTCATTATAGGCCACACCCAAAACATATTTGCTTATATCTTTGGAACGATTCGACACATCAAAATTCTTTTGATTAATTTTTTGTCAGGAGGGTCTGTAAATGATATATACCACATTTTGTGAAAATCGGGCAAACAGTCTAGGACAAGTTCGGAAAATTAGGTTTTTCGAATAAATTGAAATTGTAAAAAAAAGTTAATTGCGCAATTGGAAAATAAAGTGACCATATCATTGTTGTGCACTAGTGGATTCAAAGAACCTACACATTTCTATTGTAGCCTATACGGTTCCAGAGTTATGAGCAAAAACATGAATTAGCTAATTATACCGCCACCGTGTGGCCAATTGTCACAAAATTTGATATGCAGTTTTGAGATGACACCCTGCTTGTGTATGGCAATTTCCATAACCCTTGGCCATTCCCAATATGAGTTATATGGTGCTGAACTTTGATTGGCCGGTGACGGCCATTTTTGTTAATTTGTCAAATCTATTATTTAAGAACATGTTAGCATTTGAACCAAAGAAGATGCATATTTAATTTGAACTTTGTCGCTCAAACGGCTGCAAAGTTATGACAGTTTTTTAGTTGTAGTGCCCCCTAAGGGCAGAATTGTACGAAACTTTGCTGACGTCTTCTAAACATCCTGTTGACTGCGTGCTCCGAGTTTGGTTACATTTGGAGTTTGCGGTGAGTAGATATTGATCAATTACTCAAATCGCATGAAATCAAAGGAAATGTATTGTTAATATATTCTAATCGATTTGATGTATTGAAATTCTTTTGATAGATTTTTGCAGGAGGGTCTGTAGATGATGTATACCAAATTGCATGCTGATCAGACTAACGGTCTAGGAGAAGTTTGAAAAAGTAGGTTTTTCAAAAAATTCCCCCCTAATAATCCTTAGAAGAATAGGGCCTCCGCACTTTCAGTGCTTGGGCCCTGATAATCAAGTACCTGAGTGCTGGGGTCATATCTGGCTGTTGTCCTCAGTGCTCTTGTGTTACTGCCATGGCTAAGCTCTGTCAATGCAAAGCATCCAAATCCCTAAACAGACAGAGACAACACTACCATGCTGTCAGTGGCTCATGTGGTTTTCCATGACTAATGTCTTCATGGGAACAAAGGCACCTCACTGGTTTACATCATGCCATATACACACAAATACTGTATATTTATATGTGTGTGCGTGTGTGTGTGTGTGTGTGTGTGTGTGTGTGTGTGTGTGTGTGTGTGTGTGTGTGTGTGTGTAAATTTATTTTTAAAAAAAGTCCAAGTGTCCTAAGGTAATGTTTACCACAGACCTTATTTTACTCATAAATCCAAAACTGTCATTATAAAAATCCATAGGAAAAAACCCAATGCTTATTCTCTTCCGAACCTGAACAGCCTTGTTATTCGAGTCATTCTGGCACACACACCAAGGGCTCTGTTTGTATCTGTAAAAATGACTTTGTACGGCAGGGGACGCCGCTGTGCAGCTCTACAAAAAAGATGGAAAAACATACCGTTTTGTACGAATTTACTTTCTTTACTTCTTTCAGCCTGGTAACATTATTTTACCATAACATGGCACCTGATAACACTAACAAGGGGTCTCTGCAAACAAATTTACCTTAATAACCTTCACCTCATATATGAAGGGAAGACAGAGATGACAAACAATCATTTTACAGTAAATCTAAAGACACTTAGTCTGGATTATTTATTATTTTAAGTAGAATATAACTGGAGTTTTGAATTTTATACTGAATGAGGAAAATTAAAAATATTTGTTTGAAAATGTGTTAGAGAGCTCACTTTAGGAGTCTTTAGAACACAACACACATCCTGTTTGGATGGTTCCTCTGCAGTCAGGTTAGAGGTTATTGACTTTCTGGCCAAAGCAAATGTAGACTTGCATGAAATCACTTTCCCTGCGTCAATACATAGGGCTATACAAGAGCTATAAAAAAATACAAATATATGCAAAAAAATATGTATATACAGGTGCATCTCAATAAATTAGAATGTCGTGGAAAAGTTCATTTATTTCAGTAATTCAACTCAAATTGTGAAACTCATGTTTTAAATAAATACAATGCACACAGACTGAAGTAGTTTAAGTCTCTGGTTCTTTTAATTGTGATGATTTTGGCTCACATTTAACAAAAACCCACCAATTCACTATCTCAGAAAATTAGAATATGGTGACATGCCAATCAGCTAATCAACTCAAAATACCTGCAAAGATTTCCTGAGCCTTCAAAATGGTCTCTCAGTTTGGTTCACTAGGCTACACAGTCATGGGGAAGACTGCTGATCTGACAGTTGTCCAGAAGACAATCATTGACACCCTTCACAAGGAGGGTAAGCCACAAACATTCATTGCCAAAGAAGCTGGCTGTTCACAGAGTGCTGTATCCAAGCATGTTAACAGAAAGTTGAGTGGAAGAAAAAGATGCACAACCAACCGAGAGAACCGCAGCCTTATGAGGATTGTCAAGCAAAATCGATTCAAGAATTTGGGTGAACTTCACAAGGAATGGACTGAGGCTGGGGTCAAGGCATCAAGAGCCACCACACACAGACATGTCAAGGAATTTGGCTACAGTTGTCGTATTCCTCTTGTCAAGCCACTCCTGAACCACAGACAATGTCAGAGGCGTCTTACCTGGGCTAAGGAGAAGAAGAACTGGACTGTTGCCCAGTGGTCCAAAGTCCTCTTTTCAGATGAGAGCAAGTTTTGTATTTCATTTGGAAACCAAGGTCCTAGAGTCTGGAGGAAGGGTGGAGAAGCTCATAGCCCAAGTTGCTTGAAATCCAGTGTTAAGTTTCCACAGTCTGTGATGATTTGGGGTGCAATGTCATCTGCTGGTGTTGGTCCATTGTGTTTTTTGAAAACCAAAGTCACTGCACCCGTTTACCAAGTAATTTTGGAGCACTTCATGCTTCCTTCTGCTGACCAGCTTTTTAAAGATGCTGATTTCATTTTCCAGCAGGATTTGGCACCTGCCCACACTGCCAAAAGCACCAAAAGTTGGTTAAATGACCATGGTGTTGGTGTGCTTGACTGGCCAGCAAACTCACCAGACCTGAACCCCATAGAGAATCTATGGGGTATTGTCAAGAGGAAAATGAGAAACAAGAGACCAAAAAATGCAGATGAGCTGAAGGCCACTGTCAAAGAAACCTGGGCTTCCATACCACCTTGCAGTGCCACAAACTGATCACCTCCATGCCACGCCAAACTGAGGCAGTAATTAAAGCAAAAGGAGCCCCTACCAAGTGTTGAGTACATACACAGTAAATGAACATACTTTCCAGAAGGCCAACAATTCACTAAAAATGTTTTTTTTATTGGTCTTATGATGTATTCTAATTTTTTGAGATAGTGAATTGGTGGGTTTTTGTTAAATGTGAGCCAAAATCATCACAATTAAAAGAACCAAAGACTTAAACTACTTCAGTCTGTGTGCATTGAATTTATTTAATACACGAGTTTCACAATTTGAGTTGAATTACTGAAATAAATGAACTTTTCCACGACATTCTAATTCATTGAGATGCACCTGTATGTGTATATATATATATATATATATATATATATATATATATATATATATATATATATATATACACATATATATATATATATATATATATATATATATATATATATATATATATATATATATATACATATTTTTTTGCATATATTTGTATTATATATATATATATATATATATATATATATATATATATATATATATATATATATATTCTTAAAAGAGTCTCCTAAAATTTTGAGCATCTTCTCAGTCATTTATATGGCTCTCATCACAAGTGGCACTAGTGATTCATTAAGTAGTGTTTCTTCTATACAGTACAAACTGACTGAAGCATATTTGATTGGATTAATGGCAGGTAGCCCAAGAAGGAAATGACCTCAATTACAGAGCTTTAATATGTTTAGGATTTATGATGGTTAGGAAAGGCTCAAGATTATGGATAATGTATTTTGAAAAAAATTGTCTACATTGGAAACTTTTGACTTCATTGAAAACAAATCTGACTTCTAAAATATTAATGGTAATGTGTTTGTGTCTATGGTTAAATGCATGACTTAAAAAAAAAAAAATTCTCTAGTACTTTAATGGTGGACTTAATGGTGGTATTGCAAAAGTGTTTCAGTTCATTTGAGTGGGAGAGATTTTTTTTTTTCCTGTTTTATTCTTGCAAACACTCACTCACTCTCACACACACACACACAAAATGATTCATGTTCAGTTGGTGCTAGCTGTAAGCAGTCATTGAATATTAATATTCATGATTAACTAATATTAAAACTAATATTTTTCTATTAATCTCCTCTTCACATTCTGAAAGTGTAAGTGAAACTGTAGAATTATAGTAAAAAATGACTTATTGATCTGTTTCTCACCCACACCGTATCGCTTCTGAAGATATGGATTTAAATAGTGGACTCTTATGGATTACTTTTTATGCTGCCTTTATGTGATTTTTGAAGCTTCAAAGTTCTGATCACCATTCACTTGCATTGTAAGGAACTACAGAGCTGAGATATTCTTTTAAAAATCGTTGTGTTCAGCAGAAGAAAGAAAATCATACACATCTGGGATAGCATGAGGGTGAGTAAATGAGATAATTTTCATTTTTGATTGAACAATTTTTTTTATATTTACTTAACATTTAGTAAACTACAAACCTTATTGATGAAGTAATGAAAATTGAAGGTGGTAAAGAACTACTATAAGAATAACAAACTGCTAATAAAATTATGTTCTTAGCAGACATTTTCTTACCAACAATAACAAAAGAGCACATACTGTTTTACATGATTAGCAATTATCAATACAGTATACAACAAAAACTAAGGCTAACCAAAGGCCTAAAAAAAAAAAAAAAGCTTAGGAGATCACAAAAAGAGAGAGAAAAAAAGAATCCCATAACATAATCCCATAATTTTAGATTGTATTCCTAACATGTGTTTTTACACAGACCCAGACTGGACCTTAATATCCATCATCACACCACTCTTTCTCACGCGGCCCTCTCATCATTTATCTTCCGCTGGGCTCTTTCGATCCCTCTCATCCTCTCTGTTTTGTTCCATGGGGAGTAATGGTACAGTGGATAATTTTGTGACCCACTTTTTGCCCCTCTCTCTCTCAGGCCCAAAATAGTGAACTCACATACACTAAACAAAACAACAGGAATTCAGCATGCATGAGTAAGCAATAAATCTGTCAAAGCTTTATGCATACTCTGTGAGCTAATGTGTTGCTCAAAGATATCTTAACACAACAACACACAACAAATACTGTAGTATCCTTTATCAATAAACTGTCAAGCAGACAGACAAAAAGACACAAACTCTACACTCAAAAAAGGATTTTTGCTGCATGTTTAATTTATTTAATTAAAATGAACTAGAAGCAACACAATTCTATAAAATTTGGTCACAACTTCATTTCATTGCGTTCTTTCCATTTAAATTTGCATAACTGATGTTTACTTAATGCATTAGAGTTGGGACCACATGAATACTTTTTGTGGTGTTAAGGTAGCATTGAGAGTTCCTACACTAATATATATATATATATATATATATATATATATATATATATATATATATATATATATAATTTCACTGAACTTAAACCAAGGAAAATTTTTGCACCCAATTAAATTACATTTTTCCAACAAAAAATAGAATTGGTTTGAACTGACTTATTCTAATTGTACAAACTCAAATTAGATCTTCTAGTTAAGAGCTAATTAACTGTCTAAGATGATTCAACTAGATTAATTTCATCAACCATTAATATATGCCAGGTGAATAAATATAATGACAGTAACTGTTAATAAAGCTAAACAGCACTCAAATCAAACAACACCAAATGTGAGAGTCCATCCTCAACCTAAGAACAAGTGCCAATCTTCACCGAATTGGTAACTCCACAAAAACCTCCAGCCTAACAAATGTTTGTTTTTTAAATGCCAATATAACACAACATTAAATATGAACAAATCTCCTCCTATTCTTATCTTACTCAAAAATGCACAAAATAACACTTAGTTTCAACATTTGTTCACCCTATCCAGTCAACTGCAAAGCATGCTGGGAACTGGAAATCTCCTGCCCAGTTTCATCAATGCTACAAAATGTATTCATGTAATGCTAACTCAGATTGATTGAATGAACTTCATTTATACAAATTTAATTGAACAGAACATAATGAAATCAAATTAAGAAATTTTTTTCTAGAATTGTGCTGCTTTTTTAATTGAACTGAACAACCTACACAAATCCTTTTTTTCTGAGTGTAGCATGCTTTGCATGGGACACAACAGGGAAAGTAAATGATAAAATTAAGTGTTATTTTAAGCCTTTTTGTGCAAGATGAATATAATGGGGATACTTGTTGGTGTTTAATGTTTTGTTATGTTGAGATTTAGAAGAGCTTCTGTTACGTTGGTGTTTTGGTGGTTACCATTACGGTGAAGAGTGGAGCTTGATCTTAGGTTGAGAACAAGCACATAAAACACATAATTCAGTTATTGAGGAATTGCTATGCTAAGTACTAACCATAGCCTATGACTGGTAAATATTGATATCATCTTGGGTAAGTTTTCTACAGTTCTGTACCTAAAGCACCCAATTCAGACACTGATTCACAAATTCAGATATGTTCTATGTGTGTAAAGCATATAAAGAGAATAGACTAGTATTAGTTAACTCACCAGAAACCATGATTCATCTTATAACAATTTAAAACATAATCTGCTTGCACAATAAACAATAAAATAAAATTCATTCACATCTGTCGACTGAAAAGTAAGTCATGTTTTAATAAAAATGTTATTTAATAAAATTAGTCATAAGCATATGTCCAGTAGGCCTACGTTTGGTTTGTTATGAAAGAAACTTACATTTTGCCCCAGGCTCGTTCAAGTCCTCAACACACGCATGCTCATTATTTCAGGATCAACTCTTTCATCGGCTTTTTTAGCATAACACGACCGAAAATACTGAGGCTACTAGTCGTCTGCATTTAATGTCGTTTTAGTATGTTGTTGCTGACACATAAGTTAATGAATTTCAGATTTCTTGAAAATGTCCATCTCAGTTAGCTACACATGTGGTAACTACTCATAAAATCTTATTAAAGTCAAATTAAAAAAATAGAAAACACAACTAGAAAACGAATATATTATTAAAATGTATATTAGTAACATCAAGTAAAAATGCCTACTTAAGTCTTGAGACCTTCATTTGTGAATATTTTTTAACTAATTAAAAAATAACATAGAAAAAAACATCTGTATGCTATGTATAAATGTTTTATTCGGCTACTCCCATTAACGTCTCAACACATAAATCCTCGTTAATACTCAGCAAACTTCGGCAGTTAGTGGGAACGGCTCATTCGGTTCTTTTTGAGTCGGACAGTTCGACGCTCTGCATGCATAGTCAGTACAAGTACTTCAGCTGCGTGTCTTGCGTCAATCAACCCGGAACTAAAGTTAGATTCAGTTTGATTTTGTGAATCAGCTCGACTGGTTACTTGCTGAGAATTGGCTCAAAAGAATGATTTGCTCAAGAATCACTAGCATGTATTTATCATGCTAATATGCATTATCACTAGTAGCCAGTATTTAGAGAAATAAAAGAAATTAAATGTTGTTGTTGTGTTATTGGGCTTTTCCACTGCACGTTACAGTTCGACTCAACTCTGCTCGCTTTTTGGGGGTTTTCCACTGTGGATAGTACCCGGTACCTGGTACTTTTTTGAGTACCACCTCGGTCGAGGTTCCAAGCAAGCTGAGCCGATACTAAATGTGACGTCAACCCTGCAGATCACTGATTGGTCAGAGAGAATCATCACTACCAGCGTCACTGGATTTGCGACACGGGACAACAACCCGCTAGTTTTAAAGTTAGCAACAGCGATAACAATATAATTTGTTCACGCGACTTTCGAATTGTAAAAAGAAATGGCTGTGCGCAAAACCACGCTGTGGTCAATAAACGAGGTGCAGACGTTCCTCTCGTTAGCGACGAACGAAATGACGTGAAATTAAAAGTCTTTCAGGAAGTGTCTCAGCTGTTGGCTGCACACCGCTACCACCGGACCTACCAACAGTGTAGGGAAAAGTTAAAAAACCTTAAAAGTGACTACAGAACCATCAAGGACCACAACAGCAGGAGTGGTTCAAACAGAAGAAAGTGGAAATGGTTCGACCAAATCGACGCTGTCTATGGCAATAGACCGGTGAGCAATGGGAGGGAGAGTGCCCTGGACTCACCGTTGTTGGAGTCCACGATGGAGGATGGTACGTTTTGTTACGTTAACTCTATATTCTGCTTGAAAGCTTCACTTTATTTAGCTGACCAGCTACTGGAAAGCTTGCTTCTAAAACAACCAGGCCAATTTAACTGTTACATTTGTGTAAAATCACCATGCAACAGCTGCTTTATGCAGCATGAGCTAGTAGCTAACAGCTAGCGGTCGTTAAATTGTTTATGGTCAGTAATGTTTGTGTTGCGTTTAAGATGATGTCACGGCAGTAGAGGCGGCGCAACTATGACGATCAGTTTATAATCCCACCCACGTTGAGGAAGTGCTAAACTGCAGTGGAAAAGCAAGCTCAGAAAAGTAAAGTGAGCAGAGTTGAGTCGAGTCGAACAGTAACGTGCAGTGGAAAAGTGCCATTAGGTTTCATCTACAGGACATATTTGAGTTGAGATTGCATAATAATTTTAAATTCAGAAAACTCATCTCAAACATGTGGGACCACTGTCCACTATTAAATCAAGTTAAGCCAAAGAGGTTTTTTTTGAGTGATTATCATCAGTTGTATATTTTATACTTAAATGCCCCAGTTACAACTTTAAACTTTGTAATAAATAAATAAGTTCAAGACAGCTTTTAGATTTTAAGATTAGTATTTTCAGTTTAGACATGCACTCATTAGATGATGGGAGAGGTTGGTCTACATACTGTACAAAGCAAAATATTGGAGAACTATGCTATAATCATCTTGTTAATGTACTGTTTATGTACTACATTTCCTTCTCTCTCTCTCTCTCTCTCTCTCTCTCTCTCTCTCTCTCTCTCTCTCACACACACACACACACTTAGTGCACATGTCATGTTAATAGATGTAGAAACAGAGAAATGCTTCGTGATATAAGCTTTGTCTTGCTGTTGTAAATGTTTTCAACATTTTTATCAGAATGCATCAATATGTAAACAATGCAAAATAATGTTGTTCGCTATGAACTTCTTGCGTATTGCAAAACCTCCAGGCGACCAAAGGCTTTATCATTTCCCCGTTTCGATGACTGCAGCGCTTTGAGCCCATACGTACTGGGTGTGGCCGCTCTGTCAATCAAGACTTGCTCAATCCCGTAAACTCCGCCCCTCCCGTTTATGCTCTCTCCAGTAGCAGATTGACTGTCAACTCATCGCTCCGCTGCCTTGAGCGCAACTTTACTCAGTCACTGGATTTAACGTCACTTTTGGAGTACAAAAACTTACTTCCCCGCTGGCAAACAAAACTGGAGCAGCTTCCTTGGATAAAATGAACGTTTAGAAGGGGTGCCTGTTGTTAAATAATTAGTGTTTGATGGCTGCTGGGGATGGAGCCCAGCTGCCGGCGACCGTAGCGGCCAGCAGGAGTGTTGAGAAAGCGCTCGAGGAGGCTGCGTCCAGCGGCGCGCTCATCCTCTCCAACCGTAAACTAAAGGAGTTCCCCCGCACCGCTAGGAACTATGACCTGTCCGACATTACACATGCAGGTAAGGGATTTCAATAAGGCGGTCAGGGGATCCGCGAAGGGGGAAGGGAATGTGTTTCAGCACATTTAATATCCTTTGTTTGAGCGTCTTCACCTGCGCCCAAATCTGCATCATCACGCCGACCCAGAAAAAGCGGATCTTTCACTTTCCTTACCGATATAGGAAGCTTATCGCCTCCTAAGTTATTTACGGCCCTCGCTATCTTTTCTAAAGAACTGTATCAATGATCATGCACGAGCTTTAGGGACTCTGTTGTCTTTTTAAAGTTATGTTATTGAGTTTTGAGGTTGGTTTGACTGGAGTTTGCGTTGTTAATTGAATACATCTGTGCTGCACTTCTCTTCCTGTTGTCGAAGTGGAAACTAAACCCAAACTGAGCCATCTTACCACAGCGCTACTACAGCAAGCGACACTGTAAAAACTTCACCTTGTATCTCAACGCAGTAAAAATCGAGCGTGACTGCTGATATAAAATGTTATTGTTGTTGTCAGCTAATTTGAGGACATTCTCATTTGTATGGAGGATGTGCTAATTCATGCTGTTAAGATCCATCTTGCCAGCAGCACTAATATGACCATCTGCTCCTCTTTCATACAGAGTGGGTATAAAGCAGTTTGTCTTTGAGCCATACAAACCCCAACACGCACATGGCCTGTATTTAGAAGAAGAGTCTGGTGGATTCTACCATGCAGTTTGGGTTGGAGCCATTCAATCCACATCTGCATGTGGCGTTTCATGCTATTTAGACTCATTTCAGTTCCTGTATCGCTTTTTGCAACTTTTTGTGATGCCACTGTTGCAGCTGGCTTAAACTTGTACGTTAAGTTCCCGTAGTCTTGAATATTTGGTGACATCCCTGTTAATAATGATGATTCTGAATAATCTTGGCTTAAGATGATGCCAACAATGTAATATATGCCATGCACTTGACCGTACACCATGCCCTGTCTTAGTTTTGATAGTTTAACCCCTATTTTTTCTGTTGACATTATGAAATACTTTCCACATTTCACTAACACTTTACAATAAGGTTCCATTTGTTAACATTAGTTAATTACATTAGTTAACATGAATGTGATGAGGAGGAGGGAGAGAGAGAGAGATGCACACGGCCGCATTGCATGTGTGTCTGTTTATGGTAGTTTTAAGTTAAGTTTCTGATTAAACATTACATTGACTGTTCAGCCAGTTCCCGCCGCCTCCTTGCCTGTCCTTGAACTGTTACATTGGTGCCGAAACCTGGGAGGGAGGAGGGATGTGCTGTCGCGGAGTCCTCGCCGCTGCCATCCTCCAGGGGAGCCTGGGGATGGAGGGGTCGCTGCTGGCCGCCGAGAGCCGGAGGAACCGCTGCCATCCTCCAAAGAAGGGGAGGAGCGGTTCCGTCCACCAGGGGCCGGAGAACTCGCTGCCATCCGGTAGGGGAGGAGTGAGCTGGCGTCCACCAGGGGGCAGAGGAGCGGTTGAGGACCGGGCAACAGCACGTCCGGGAGCTGGCGAGCAAGTTCTTTCTCTCTCTCTCTCTCTCTCTCTCTCTCTGTCGCTCTGCCTCGCTCTTTCCCTCTCCCCTTTCCCTCCCCTCGTCTCTCCCAGGGCTCCAAAATGCGGGGAAGACCTGCCGGCAGGCACGGCCAGAAGGGCAACGCCCCCCCTCCAGGAAGAGAGGGGAATGCGTCACACGGCCGGCCCTGGATCGGGCTAATCAGCCGGGAGGGGGATAAAGACGAGCCGAAGGCGGCAGTTTGAGAGTGGCCACGTTGCATGTGTGTCTGTGTTTGTTTATGTTTGTTTTAAGTTACGTTTCTGATTAAATTTTATGTTGACCGTCCTTGAACTGTTACAATGAACTAACAATGAGCAATACTTTTACAGCATTTATTAATATTGGTTAATGTTAATTTCAACATATTAATACATTGTTCATTGTTAGTTCATGATACCTAATGCATTTACTAATGTTAACAAATGGAACCTTATTGTAAATTGTTACCCACTTTTCTGCATGAACGACCATGTTGCCTTGGCAAATGTACTGGGCAGCGTATCCCAAAATCACCATAAGCCTAAGTAGATCGTAGAAACCATTGGTGCCAATGGTCTCTATGATCAACTTAATCTTGAGAATGCTTTTGGGAAACGCAGACCTGTACTGTACATCTGACTCTCCAAAATCCAAGCGTCAGTTTGAGATCATTCTGAGGGCACGGAACAATCCAAGAGAACCAGGCCAGAAACCGTCATATGTACTTGCTACAAATCCAAGCATAGTCCTGGTTTAAAAAAATAATTTCATAGACAGACACACCTACCTTCAGGTGGAGAATGATTACT
The DNA here is from genome assembly GCF_019703515.2 of Myxocyprinus asiaticus. NCBI lineage: Eukaryota > Metazoa > Chordata > Actinopteri > Cypriniformes > Catostomidae > Myxocyprinus > Myxocyprinus asiaticus. Next base: position 52,466,107 of record NC_059344.1, read on the forward strand.
AGGTGTTGCTCGTATATTATTGCAAGAATTGGTGGTTGCAGTTAAAAGTCTCTATTTTAATTATAGCTTGTATGGAATAAAGCTCCATTTAATGGTAGGAGGTGGATGACAGTGTGTCATCACACTGTTGCTCAAAGCATCTATAAAGACAAGGATTGATGGGCCGTGGTTTGTTCTTTCACTCACACCACAATCTACACACACAGTCCCTTTCTGTCCAGAAGATTGCTCTCCAGTATGGACTAACTTTCTCTTAGGAAGGGCAGGGGTTCAGTTCTGAAGGGTGTGTGGTGTTGAAATTCCCATGATAGGGAACAAAGCCCTGTCTCATCAGATTCATCCAGACCCCTTTAAAACAGACCACTGCACAAACTCATAACCTGAGCAATAATACAGCCACTGTTGACTTGACTCTATAACAATAACACAAGCTAGACTGTGCCTCAGTAGGCCTGTCACGATAATTACATTATTGACTTATCGAACGATATATGGACATGACCTCGATCATTTTTGCTGACCTCGATATTGCCCGTAGTGTTTACATGCATGTGTGTTTACATAAGAATGAATGTCACCAACATTTTAACCAGCCGCGCTGCTTCTGGGTTGGGGCTCAGGCAGCTCCTCCACACACACAGAGTGGACAGCGACTGATGAAGATTACGTGTTACTCGAGACTAATAGGTGTTTTTCCCGACGACTGCATAATTCCAGTCAGAAAGTTTGGAAGAATAAGTCCAAATGGACTTGGTTTCAAAGCCGCATTCCACAGCTCCGGTGTGGGAACATTTTGGCTTTAAGCCGAATGAAAGAGGAGAGCCCATTAATGTGAACAAGCCCGTATGTGTAAAAGTAGTAGTTATCATGACAGGCCTATGCCTCAGCACTTTAGGATGAGATGATGTCCCATTCTGCATCTGTTTTCTGAGTCCCAGTGAAATGAAACAGAAATTCAGCTAGGTGAAAGAGGTACTGAAAGATTGACAGAGAGAAAGCTAAAGAAACCACTGTAGAAGCAACTTAGTGGAATTCTGTGAGAAAAAATATCAGGACATAGACATGAAGATAAACCTCTAAAAATAAAAGTGCAGTCATTGTGTTTTTGTGTGTGGTAGATGAAAATATTTGTTTCCTTCCAGATCCCACACATTTGTGACCGTGCCTGGGGCACGAACGTGTGACCTCTAACACAGTCTTTCATTCTGTGGGACACACACTCCATTCCACAACTAAGCCTCGCGGCAGCTGAGAGACAGAGGGAAAGGAGAGAAGCCTTTTTTTCCAATAAAATGGGCTTGTGTGCCGATTCCATTGTTGTGATATTCCCGACCCTCCTCTTCCCCCCCAACTGAAGTCCCATTCGGCAAGACCCCTCCTCCATTCTCTGAGGCATGCTTCTCTCTCTCCCCCTATGTCTCCTCATTTCTCCCTGTGTTCTCTATTAGTCCATTCTCTTTCTCCTCATGGCCTGTGAAGATTGCTGGTTATCCAGGTCATCGAAGAACATCTTCAATTAATTTAAAGTCATCTGGGCGAAATAGTTTTCTAGAGATGACCCAGAGGATATTATACAAGACACTCTCACCCAGAGATTTTTCACAATGGTCACTCCATTGATCATTTACTGTCCATCAGTAAGGTTTCCTGTCCAATATTAGCCCATAGGCATGGCTGTGTCTATAGTGGTGGAAGTCTGGACTGTCTGGATGTTGGCCTAGTAACTGTCTAGGTTTTGTCAAACATTCACTGCACTATTTGTCTGTCTCATTCGAAGGATTGTGTTCGATTTGGTTGCCTGTTTGTTCAAGTTCAGTGTTTGTAACAAGCAAACAATCTCTTTAATATCATGCAGCATTCATTTAAGCAGTAACTAAGATTTTTTGGTTTCTTTACTGTTGTTGCTTGTCACACTGTACGATATGATCCCAGTGAAATCTTGGGTAAAAGCCATGGCACACTGTGCCACATTATGTCAAACTGTATGATACACATGGTTTTAACTCATCTGACCGTCAAAGGAGCATTCACAATGTAGCACTGCGACGCAAAGTTTCTGATACTGCCAGAACTTCATTGGAGGCTAGTATTCATCGCAAAGGCAATTAATCAGCTTTTGGTGAACATGTCACACTAAGCAATCAAAGACTGCCGATTTTGCCCTACGACAAGAAACATTTTTCACGGTTCATTCCCCAAAAATTGTCTTCGATGGCAAAATCATGGCCAAAATCGTACAGTGTGTGAACCCAGTTTAAGCCACGACAGTTTAATTGTGCTTTACAGTTATTTTTTACAAAGAATAAGAAGTGTTCTTTGGCATAATGTGAAGCAGACATCCTGTTTTATACAACGATAGCAATAGCGTTATGTTAAAAGTCACTAATGTTTGATAAAGAGTTAAATGATTATGAGAGATAATGAGATCGATAATCAGTTTGATTAATATTTTTAATCGATATTTTCCACTTTATCGGTTATTGCTTTTTTAATATTGGGTTTACCAATAAATTTGGACAAAGACTTTACATTTTGAATATTAATTAGACTAAGTGAGGAGCTTTGAACAAGTGCATATTGCAACTAAAACTAGTTAAATTAATTCTTTGTTGATTGTGCACAATATTAAAACAGAAAACAACAATAATTGAAAATCAGTTATGCATATGTTATCGGACACTTAAACACACAAGTAATCAATATCATATCGGTCATTAAAAACCAATATCGGTCGATCTTTAATTATAACTATAGGAATTTAGTGCAGTTCTTCTACCAAGTAATATTGTTAATTATTCTACTGTATTTTTTGGAATATATAAGTCATGTTTTTTCCATCATCCAAAAGGTCCTGTGACCCATAGTCCAAAGCGACCTACTACCACAACTACCATAGGTAATACAGTACAGTTAGTGTTACTACAGTAAATCCATAGTACATTTTTGTAAGCGTTGTGATCTGTGAATTGAAAAGCCTTCTAATTTATGTTTTCTTTGTCAGTGCCATTTAGAATGTGGGTGCTGTTTGTTTTTAACTATAGTTTCATCACCGAGACATAAGAGTTTTGCAACAGACAATTCTGTACATCATTCAAATGTGTTTTGCAATCCCCACCGCACATCTCACTGGTTCACAAGTGCATTTAAAATAGTCTGTGCGGTTGAGACTTGTCCGCAAATTACCGCACCTGCTCTGCCCTCGTGCTGCAATGATTAAGCCGTGTTGATAATTGACCCATGTAGCGCTGTTTCATTACGCTTTTGAAGCGAACAAAATGCACTCCAAAAAATACAGATGACAGGGGAAGGCTCAATTATATTCATGAGGAAAGCGCTAACTGATTGTTCAGAAATTAGCTTGCGGGCCACTTGAAATGAAGCGAGTTTGACGTGTGTTATGCGGTGACGTCACTATGAGTAAATGCGTGTATTTGTGTGTGTGTGGTGGGGTCTCTTTTGCAGTGTACAAAATGCACAGCTGACTGGGGCTGGCAAGCGTTATGTTGCATCAAGAATATTAAATGAACCATGTGAAATCTCAAAAACGGTGCTCATAATCCAGCAGTGGCACAATGCCGCTTCAAAATGCAAATAGGGGAAACACTGTACTGTATATACATTATTGATGTTGGCCGGTCAAACACACACACAGACACACCAAAACACACAAGCTTACACACAAACAGATGAAAACATCAGTCATAGAGACGGTAGTGGCATTTTAATGTTATTTAATGAGTATTTTGCCTTTACAAATTATTTTCTGCAGACAGTTTAAATGTTTTGTCCGTCATAACGAGGGGTGCACCAATCCGATACCTGGATCGGTATTAGCTCTGATACTGACATTTTTAGATGGATCATGGATCGGCATGATGAGCCTGATCCAAATCCGATATTGTGTGTTAGTCGTGTTTGTTTTTGTTAAGCTCCAAAAAATGACATAAAAGAACCATAAAAGCACCATTAAAGTAGTCCATATGACTCGTGCATTTTATTCAAAGTCTCTGGAAGACATTATTTTTGAATAAGTAAGGGATAGGCTAGGTGTGCGTTAAACTATTTTAAATGCATGACGTGGAGGCAAAGAACCACCAGACGGGCATGTTTGAGTTTTTCTGTATCTGCTGATCTCCTGGGATTTTCATGCGCAACAGTCTAGAATGTATGGAGAATGGTGCGAAAAAAAGAAAAGAAAACAGTGAGTAGCTGTTCTGTGGATGAAAGTGCCTTGTTGATAAGAGAGGTCAATGGAGAATGGCAAGACTGGTTCGAGCTGACAGAAAAGCTATGGTAACTCAGATAACCCCTCTGTACAGTTGTAGTGATCAGAATAGCATCTCAGAATGCACAGTGTGTCGAACCTTGAGGCAGATGGGCTACAACTGCAGAAGACCACATTGGGTTCCACTTCTGTCAGCCAAGAACAAAAAAACAAGGCTGCAGTGGGCCTATCATTTGTGTACCTCAGCAGAAATTCAGATTTGTCAGACCAGGCGATGTTTTTTCCAATCGTCTACTGTCCAGTTTTGGTGAGCCTGTGCCCACTGCAGCCTCAGTTTCCTGTTCTAAGCTGACAATAGTGGTACCCGGAGGGGTCATCTGCCGCTGTAGCCCATCCGCCTCAATGTTCGACGTGTTGTATGTTCAGAAATGCTTTTCTGCATAAAACTGTTGTAACGTATGGTTATTTGGGTTAGTGTCACCTTCCTGTCAGCTTGGACGAGTCTGGCCATTCTCCTCTGACATTAACAAACCTTTTTGCCCACAGAACTGCCGCTCGCTGGATGTTTTTGTTTTTCGCACCATTCTCTTTACACTCTAGAGACTAGGGTTGCTCCGATACCAAAAGTATCAGCCCTGGTACCTCGGTATCGATACTAAATCTATATCTAAAAACTATAATCAACAAATAAAAAGCCTCAGATTTGTTATGAAATTACACAGAAAATGACTTGATTAAAAGAACTGCATAAAATCTCACAGATACAAATTATGCGTTTTCTGTTTGTATTTTCTGGATTCCATGTTAAATGATTTAATTAAATTTTGTGATCAAATGGTGTTTAATACAGTTTAAAAAAAAAAAAAAAAAAAAATTCTATTTTTTACAAAAAAATGAAGATTTAAATTTAAAACACAACAGAGCTTCACAGTATTAATGCCGATCTGATTACCTGTGGCACAAGGCTGCTTGCATTTGTGATATTGTTATGGATAATAATAATAATAATAATAATAATAATAATACAACCATTTAATATTACATAATTGTTATTATTGCTACTTTTTTAATATTACATTTTTATACAGTAGTTATATTTTTCTGTCTTCGATTTCACGCATCCATTTGAATAGAACTTTCATGTTAGCGGGACTTTTATTTTGACAGACCTTTGAGTTCTTCCTGTTTTTAGGGGTTAGTTATATCAAGCTTCCCATTAATGCTGGGATACTCCCATTGCAACTCTCGAGCTCAAATCTCCACGCTGCACCCGAGGAGTTCATTTAAGTGTTAACAGCCATTTATAATCTAAACACACTGCATGAAAATTAAGTACCAGCAGTGTGTGTTGCGTTTGTTGAGTGTGTGTGCATGAGTGCGCCCGTGTGTGTGTGCGTGTGCGCGTGTGTGGGATCATATGACAGAGCAGAGCGGCACCTCTTGTTCATTCTGTAGCATGCAGCACATGCGACTGTATATTATTTAATAAAATTGCATCCTTCTGCTGTTTAAAGATCACACTTGGCCAGATCCAGAGGTTTTTATTTTATTTTCAAATTGTCATTGATTTCATTGCAAAACTGTCACATCTTATATCATTTTGCTAATGACAGCATACTGTAATATGGTACCGAAATTAGCAACAAGATGATATCGTATCATTTAAATTTTTTTGGTATTGCGGTAATCCCAGGAGATCAACAGTTACATAAATACTCAAACCAGTCCTTCTGGCACCAACAATCATGCCACAGTCTAAATCACTGAGATCTGATTTCTCCATTCTGATGGTTGATGTGAACATTAACTGAAGCTCCTGACCCATATCTGCATGATTTTATACATTACACTGCTGCCACACAATTGGCTGATTAGATAATCTCATGAGTAAATAGATGTACAGGTGTAAGTGGCCGGTGAATGTATTCACAGATGTGGCTTATTTGTCTTTTTTTTTTTTTGGTGAAACAAACATAATATGAAAAACTATTATAGACGATTATAGATGCTTTTGATTAAAACAAGCCCGAAAACACTGCGATACGATTTGTAGATCCTAAGCCTTGTTTGTTTCGCTCGCAACAACGTGATTTTGACCAGGTGTGACTTAAATTCAGGTGCGACTTCGGGCCGGTTGCATTAAACTGTTTTAGACTAGTCTAACAAATGAGTTGTCTAACAATGTTTCAGTCAATTTTATAAAAACTTAGATCTGTCTAATTTAAGACCAAAACACAAGGCTGTGTCCACATTCTGAATTCTGAATACATTTGAAAATGGCCACGTTGCCATTTTTAAAAAGTTGCTTGTCCACACTGAAACTTTTAAAAATGCTGAAATCCCCTTCGCATGTGAAAAATCACCATTCCATGTAGGGTCTGAAACGCGATTATACTGGTGTCCCAGAATACAAAGTTGTACAAAAGTAACATTTATTTTTAACAATGCTAATTGGCCACCATCTTGATTGATTTGGGTTGAATGGATCACATGACACCAAATATGCCATAGTTTTCAGATATCTCTGTTTTCCCTGTACATACTACAATGTGAAGACAACGTTTTCAAATGTATCATCTTGGGAGAGCGTTTTCAAAATGTTTGGACATTTAACCGTTCGGGCACGCAGCCGCATTTCCGCGTTCAATTAAAGCGCTTGCTCCCATGATAAATGTGGTTATGTGCATGTGTTGTTTCGCGACTCAGTGTGTATTTCCACCTTGTTTACATGCAAGATTTCACTCATTCTCATTCATATGGACTCCATGAAAACACTGAGCATGCATTTACCTCTGGTTCAAGAAAATCTCCAGGTTTTCTCATACACTTGAGTCAATCACCTGCGTGGATGTTTTTTCCATCTGTGCGGGAGCAATATTAGAAGTGTGCGGTCGCGCATGCTCGCAACTAAGAGGGAACAGTGGATGTGGCGTAAGACTGCAAATCCCTAGATTAACTTTTGTTTACATCTATGTTTAAATTTAAGTTCAGTGTCTTAATTTTCCCACATTGCAGTGTCATACTGAAGACAGCTGTGAGCTTGTTTTATGCAACATGTTTTCTCTGGCGTCTTTAGTCGATCAGACTAGGCCTAATTGTTAGACACAGTCTTAAGTTTATGTTAAAGTTAATGTTTATGCAACCGGCCCTTTATTTCCGGAAAATACGGTAACTGTCGGCTGTGTGCGGTTACCAAGCTAGATGGCAACTTTATAGCCTATATTACTGTATGTAGCAGATTTACTGTTTATATTACATGTGTTTATAGTCATTTTACAGCGGTTTTGAACGCGGCTCATTCAATTTGAATTTAAAGTCGGAAGTCTCGGAACTATCTGTTTTATGACTGAAAATTCCATACAGTTGTGAAGAAGAATATAGTTATTTGTCTTTAATAGGTAAACACTTCACAACTAGGGCTGCTTGCATCACCGTAACAACCGCCCGGTGGTAGAGTGCCACTGGCGGTTAAGCACGTTACGTTAACATATTAACCTAGCCTACATTAAAGACCTTACGAAAACTTGAAATAAATTCCTGAAATGATGCCATTTAATGAGTATAATAAAGTATTAGATCTTTAATAACTGTGTTGGGGATTATTTAACATAGGGACACATTCATTTTCTGTTTTTAGAGACGTCTTGATTTTGCGCATTGTTATGGTAACGGTAACGGCATATTCGCAAGATACGCATTTAGCACGCAACTCTAGCCAAACGCACACCTCAACTAGGTGTGTTAACTACACGTCCATTCATTCCCAACTGAAGTTACAATTACTAAATTCCTTCACAAACTAATGCACAGGAGAGTTTATTCGTGATAATATGTCAACAAACAACATGAAAGAAAGGGCTCGTGCCGTTTAATGTGCTCTATCTAGAACTCAAGCTCCGTTGTGCATTTCCTGCCTTCATAGATTCATAGATTTAAGTTATAATATTATATTAATGTTGTTGATATAGCTGATTAAGCTCATATATAGGCTATACATACAGTATAAGGCGCATTTGAAAAAAGCTCTGAAGTATACTGGGGCTCATGCATGAGGCAGTCCTCACAATACTCTCTCTACAAGTTCAGCTGTTCAAACTCCGTTGTGCGTTAGCTTCATTGCAGATGTAAGTTGTAATAATATTTTTATTGTTGATGGTGTGTCCTCACAGTCCTAAAACTGGATTGTTTGAATAAACAAGGTTTTATTCAACAAGATTTTTTATTCTTCTAAAACATTGTTAGTACATTGGTAATATCTTGCAATGTTGTTTATTTTTCATCATATTTTCGTCAACAATGTTTGAATTAAAATTGTTAAAATTATCCTCATAATCCTGTCTTTGTAAACTGAATCTTTTTCTGTGTAATTTTGTTGATGAGATTAACAATGTATTCAGTGCAGCTGGAAACATTCATAACTCGGCAAAAATTTAAAGCACCTATAATTGAAAAACTTCCAGCAAAGGTAGGACAAATTATTTAATTACTATCCCACTGTGTAGTAATATTTAGTTATGTTGAATATTGGAGTTTAACAATATTAACAGAATCTGACCCGTAACCGCCGCGGTGGTAAAAAATTGCCACCGGAACAACCCTATTCACAACTGATAACAATAAATTCTACAATAAAATTTTCTAGTGTATCTATGTTTCAGGATTAGAATATATTATTTTTCTATTTAAAAGGTTTGGTAGGGTATTTTTCTTCCTGTTTTGTAGGCCGTGTGCTTGCTTTATTTGCCAGTATGCCAGGGCATCTTAAATTATCTTAAGTTCTGTTTAGGACTTAAACAGTTTGAAATGATTTGCTGGTGTGTGAGTCCAGTCCACACCCACTCGCTGAAGTCATAGAACGATAACAAGGAAGTAGAACTGACAATGACTGCCTTTCCCAGACAATCAAATACCAGACCCTATATATAGTATACAATGATCACTTCATGGGACAGTTGACTTGTGTGTGACTTATTTAAGCGCATTATCCAACATTTCAGACAAATAGCCTAAATCTTTTTACAATGCCAGTGAAAAATGTACTGCGAAATATACTATAATAAATTGTCAAGTCATTTTTATTTGTATAGCGCTTTTCACATCACACAGTTTCAAAGCAGCTTTACAGGAAATCATGCAAAAAACAAAACAAAAATGAAACTGTAATATCTATAAAGTCTTAGTGATCATTGTGTAGTTTAATTAAATATGATTGTAAATTGTGTATAGAAATTAAATAATTAAATAATAATTTTATGTAGAACCCCTGTGAGCAAACTGAAGGGGATTGTGGCAAGGAACACAAAACTCCATAAGATGTTGGTTAATGGAAAAAATAACCTTGGGAGAAACCAGGCTCACTGTGGGTGCCAGTTCCCCTCTGGCTAAACAACATGAATATAATGCCAATATTAGTTATTTGTGTGCAGTGCAAGTTGTGGTTTTAAATGTGTAAATTAAGTAAGCGTTAAGGTCCATTGTTTAAATGTTTTTTTTTTTTTAATTATTCAATATATATTTTTTAACTTTAAGATTAATGACTAATGTCTTTTGAAGTCAATCCTGGACTGCCAAATTGTATCATTCAAATAGATCCAAGTGCATGAAAGCGTTTCCTGTGCTTTTGAATATTAAATATTCGACTACACATATTTTGCCTATGCAAATTGACTTCTTAGATTGGGAAGTGGGAGTGGATTTATTCTGAAACTCAGCTACACATAATTTTAAGTTGTGTTTTTAGAGTGTTGGTTGGTTGGTTGTCTGTTTTATGTCATGCTCTTCAGTGTTAACAGGGCCAGCTGTGTTTTTTAAGAGTGTGTGCTTCCTTTAAATAAGTGTCAGCTGGTAGAGATTTTGAAGTGTGTGTGTACAATATGTGCATGGTCATTGTATTTACTTAACATGATTAAAGAAATAGTTTACCCAAAAATGAAAATTCTGCCATAATTTACTCCCACTAATGTCATTCCAGACGCTTGACTTTCTTTCTTATTCAGAACACAAAATGAGAATTTTTCATGAAAATCCTGATCAGTTTTTTCAATAAAATGGCAGTTGATAGTAACTCACTAATCATGAAAATAGTCCATGCAGCTTGTGCGTCATATACCAAGTCTTCTGAAAGGATACGATAGGTTTTGGTGAGAAGCAACACAGAATTTCCAAATTGTTTTCTAATGAAATTCTTGACATCCGTTGCTTGTTCATGAGTGCATGAGATAAGCTTGTTCACGCAAAAACTCCAGTTGTTTTTAGTACTAAACAGCTCAAGTTCACAAATGAACACTGTGAATGAGCATCTTTCATTCATTAAGATTTTAGTTTTTTTTGTGTTTGCATAAGAAAGACATCAGGGTGAATAAATGATCACAACATTTTAATTTTTGCGTAAACTGTTAATATGTATATGCAAAAAATAAACATAATGAATTGTGTTTACTGAGGGTAAGAAATGGTGTTTGACTGGACCAGCTGTGATAGAGACACACAGTTGCACAGTGTTGTTCTGTTTCCCCTTGCAGTTGCATTTCCACTACACAACTACCGGATGTGGGCTCTTCAACTTCTGCTTCTCTTCAGCAACAAACTCTCAGTGCTCCTCCCTCTCTTTCTCTCTCTCCCTCTTCTGCTCCTTTCACTCACACTTTTAATGCACAACTGATGGTCTGACATCTCAAATTTCAAGAGAGTTTTAGATGAGCACAACTAGAAACCCTTGACCTATAATTTGTCTATCAATTCATCTTTCAATAAATATAATTTATAATAGGGACATTTTGCTACCAATCATTAAAACTAAAATCCACATGGATGCTGTGTTCCAGTTCTCAGTTTTTGTGCTGGAGAGAAAGAGTCAGAGATAGCGACAGACTCTCAGGAAGTCATCTATGATTTAGTATTTCTCCTCTGTCAGAGTTGTCACATGGCATATGCTATTCAAAAAAGCAAAAAAACTTACTGTTGTCTTTCTGGATGACTTGTGTTGGCAGGGCTGGAACTTTCCACCATTGATGCAGTACTGCACAAATACATGCCTTGTTATTGCAGTTTGTTGTCAGATGAGTGCATTCACAATATGTTTTGCAAATGTGACTAGAGGTCATGTACAGTGCATTCATAAATTAATCAGACCTCTTAATTTTTTCACATTTTGTTATGTTGCAGCCTTATGCTAAAAAGTTTTAAATAATTTTTTTCACATCAATCTACACTCCATACCCTATAATGACAATGCAAAAAACATTTTTGATAACTTTGCAAATTTATTCAAAAGAAAAAAACTGAAATATCATTTGACAAGTATTCAGACCCTTAAATCTTTTTGGGTATGATGCGACAAGCTTTGCACTCCTGGATTTGGGGATTTTCTGCCACTCTTCACTGCAGATCCTATCAAGCTCTGTCAGGTTGGATGGGGACTATCGGTGGACAGCCATTTTCAGGTCTCTCCAGAGATGTTCAGTTGGGTTTAAGCTCTGGCTGGGCCACTCAAGGACATTCACAGAGTTGTCCCTAAGCCACTCTTGGCTGTGTGCTTAGGGTCATTGTCCTGTTGGAAGGTGAACCTTCAGCCCAGTCTGAGGTCCCGAGCACTCTGGACCAGGTTTTCATTAAGGATATATTTTGCTGCGTTCAGCATTCCTTCAACCCTGACCAGTCCCCCAGTTTCTGCCGTTGAAATACATCCCTACTGCATAATGCTACCACCACCATGCTTCGCCGTTAGGATGGTATTGTGCAGGTGATGAGCGGTGCCTGGTTTCCTCCAGATATGATGCTTGGAATTGAGGACAAACAGTTCAATCTTCATTTCATCAGACCAGAGAATCTTGTTTCTCACAGTCTGAGAGTCCTTTAGATGTTTTTTTGCAAGTTCCAAGTGGCTTTCATGCATCTTGTACTGAGGAGAGGCTTCCCTCTGGCCACTCTGCCATAAAGCCCTGATCGGTGAAGTGTTGCATTGATAGTTGTCCTTCTGCAATTTTCTCCAATCTCCACATGTGACCATTGGGTTCTTGGTCACCTGTCTTACCAAGGCCTTGGGAACTTTCAATGCAGCCAAAAAAAAATGTGTAGCCTTACCCAGATCTGTGCCTCGAAACAATTATGTCTCTTAGCTCTGCAGGCAGTTCCTTTTGACCTCATGGTTTGGTTTTTGCTCTGATATGCATTTTCAGCTATCATTTATAAAAAATTCTGTTATTAAGTTATCAAAAATCTGTTTTTTTTTCTTTGTCATTATGGGGTATGGAATGTAGATTGATGTGAAAAAAAAATTGAAAGCATTTTAGCATAAGGCTGCAACAAATAATGTGACAAAAATGAATATGAATGAGTATGAATACTTAAGTATCTCTGGAGTCAAGTAACTATCTGCTAGCTATCTCAGGGATTATAAACAAATTTGTAAACATTTGTAGTATTATTTTATTAGTAGTCAACCGATATAGGTTTTTAATGGCCAATGGCAAATCCTAGATAGCAGGGTGGCAAATGCAATGCCTAATATATATATATATATATATATATATATATATATATATATATATATATATATATATATATATATATATACACACACCAATCAGCCACAACATTAAAACCACCTGCCTAATATTGTGTAGGTTCCCCTCGTGCCGCCAAAACAGTGCCAACCCCCATCTCATAATAACATTCTGAGATGCTGTTCTGCTCATCACAATTGTACAGAGCGGTTGTCTGGTTACCGTAGGCTTTGTCAGTTCAAACCAGTCTGGCCATTCTCTGTTGACCTCTCTCATAAACAAAGTGTTTCCAACTGCAGAACTGCCCCTCACTGGATATTTTTTATTCTTGGCACCATTCTGAGTAAATTCTAGAGACTGTTGTACGTGAAAATCCCAGGAGATCAGCAGTTACAGAAATATTCAAACCAGCCCCTCTGGCACAACAATCATCCATGCAATTATCTAATCAGCCAGTCGTGTGGCAGCAGTGCATAAAATCATGCAGATACAGGTCAGGAGCTTCAGTTAAAGTTCACAACAATCATCAGAATGGGGAAAGAATGTGATCTCAGTGATTTGGACCATGGCATGATTGTTGCCTTTAAGCAGCTTGGAAAAGTCCAGAAAATGATGTCAAGCCTTTGGGCAATTAACCAATTAGCTTCTGATAAACCCCATGGGACCATGCAGCCATCATACTGCTCTGGAGGGAGATGCATTCTGTCTCCTAGAGATGAACGTAGTTTGGTGTGAAAAGTGCAGATAAATCCCAGAACAACAGCAAAGGACCTTGTGAAGATGCTGGAGGAAACAGGTAGACAAGTATCTATATCCACAGTAAAACGAGTCCTATATCAACATAACCTGAAAGGCTGCTCGGCAAGGAAGAAGCCACTGCTCCAAAATCACCATAAAAAAGCCAGACTACAGTTTGCAAGTGCACATGGGGACAAAGATCTTACTTTTGGAGAAATGTCCTCTGGTCTGATGAAACAAAAATTGAACTGTTTGGCCATAATGACCATTGTTATGTTTGGAGGAAAAAGGGTGAGGCTTGCAAGCCGAAGAACACCATCCCAGCCGTGAAGCATGGGGATGGCAGCATCATGTTGTGGGGGTGCATTGCTGCAGGAGGGACTAGTGCACTTCACAAAATAGATGGAATCACGAGGAAGGAAAATTATGTGGATATATTGAAGCACAATCTCAAGACATCAGCCAGAAAGTTAAAGCTCGGTCTCATATGGGTCTTTCAGATGGACAATGACCCCAAGCATACCTCCAGAGTTGTGGCAAAATGGCTTAAGGACAACAAAAGTCAAGGTATTGGAGTGGCCATCACAAAGCCTTAACTTCAATCCGATAGAAAATATGTGGGCAGAACTGAAAAAACTTTTGCGAGCAAGGAGGCCTACAAACCTGACTCAGTTACACCAGTTCTGTCTGGAGGAATGGGCCAAAATTCCAGCAACTTATTGTGAGAAGCTTGTGGAAGGCTATCCAAAACGTTTGAGCCAAGTTAAACAATTTAAAGGCAATGCTACCAAATATTAACAAAGTGTATGCAAACTTCTGACCCACTGGGAAATGTGATGAAAGAAATAAAAGCTGAAATAAATAATCCTCTCTACTATTATTCTGACATTTCACATTCTTAAAATAAAGTAGTGATCCTAACTGACCCAAGACAGGGAACGGTTTCTATGATTAAATGTCAGGAATTGTGAAAAACGTATTAGTTTAAATGTATTTGGCTAAGGTGTATGTAAACTTCTGACTTCAACTGATATATATATATATATGGAATATAACAATTTACTAATGTTAAAAACCGTTACAAAAATAAGAAGGTCTGCACTCTGAAAATATCTCTAAAAAAATACTTTTATTGGTTAAAATGTTTTAATGTTAAAAACTGAAAATGTTAGTTCTCCATTGACTAGGGTGTCACTAAATTTGAGAATTGATACAAGGAGGAACTAACATGTTGACCAATGCCTAGCATTTCAAATTGGCCTTTATTACAGTCTGTAATTAATAGCCTATATTACATTTTTTGAGATTCTTTCAAAAAATTACCCATTGAATTGCTGAACTCTGGTGGAGTGAACTGATGGAAAAAATGAGAAAACATATCCAGGTCCAAACATTTGAATGCTCTCTGAACCATGAATATCATAGTCCATTCATAGTGCAAATGTACACATGCTAAGCTAACATCAACCACAGATGCACATGGAGTCATATGTCTCTGCACACATGGTCATGTTTAATGACATACAGTTTATTTGACGTCTCAGCATATCTGATCTGGAATCAGCTCTCTCCTCTTTCCATAATATCACACTCATTTTGATCTGATTGCAATTTAGCTGTATCAGTCCACGAGGTTTGATTAACACCAGCCCCTGAGAAGTTACGTAACCTAAAGCTCTCCTGCTGGGTGCTTTTTAGCGTGTCCAGAAGGCAGAATCACCATTTCCCATTAGGCTTTAGAGAGGCTACATGGGGTGATTAACTGTGTGTTGTGTGCATGTGTGTGGTTGAGAGGATGGTGAATGTTTGGTTGAGAGTGATAGAGACCGCACCAGGCCTCTTATCTTGAGACAGAAAAAGTGAACATTGAGGATTATCATCACGCACTGAAAGTTACTATCGTTTTACTGAGTTTGGGCTAAGATTCACTGCAGCAGAAGCCAACTAGATTTTTAGATTTTCGGAATATAATGAGTGGAACCTGCCCGTGTGACAGGTGACACCACGATGCTGGGTGGTGTGGTTGTTTGCCAGGGCTTTGCTATGCATTTGCTTGGGTGTTCTGAATGTTTTTTTTATTTTTTTTATCGTGTTGATCTGCAGTTATTTGGGTGTTTTACATAATTTTTATGGCATTGCCAAGTGGTTGCATGCTTAACCCCATGTGTCTATGATGTTGTGGCTAGAGCTCGACCAGTAGTGGATTTTACCGATAACAGTACCTGCCGATAACCGATTAATCAACTGAAAGTTTTTAAAATGTATACTGAATAAAAGAAATAACACTCAAAGTAAAATAGTGTTTAATATTATTACAAAAATAAACAGTATTGACTGAACCATGAAAATGTATTGTACTTTTTTAAATGAAATATATATATAAATATTAATATATATGAATTAATATTCAGATTTTAAAGTCAGCTTATTTTTAAATTGGCGTTGTTTCCTTAGTCCACAAGAGTGCACAATAAATACATAAACCATTCAGCACTTATATTATTGCATAGAACATTCCTATCCTGGCTGTTAAAAAAAAGCATTTCATTTTCAAATAATGTGCATAAAATAAATAAATAAAAAGTTTTAGTTGGTCCATATCCTCAAATGTTAAGTCAAAAGTAAAATGAGGGGGGTTTGTTACACTTGCGCTGATTCCTGCTACTCCTGACTCGAGCTTCATAATAACAGTGAAATACCATATTTTTTTTTATTCAGTACAGTTGTAGTAGAGTAGCAGTATTCACAGATAGCAGTGGTATTCAGCTGAACTGGCTCAGACTATAAGCCCAGGCCAGGGGCTGTTCAAACAGACGGAACTCAACAG
Organism: Myxocyprinus asiaticus; assembly: GCF_019703515.2. Lineage (NCBI taxonomy): Eukaryota > Metazoa > Chordata > Actinopteri > Cypriniformes > Catostomidae > Myxocyprinus > Myxocyprinus asiaticus. The sequence goes on from NC_059344.1 coordinate 52,482,401, forward strand.
ACTGGAACCGAACGCGACGATCTCGAGACACATTTCCAAGTTGAACATTTTTCCTGACTAAGCATTTAAACAACTCATTGCTTGATCTGAAAAATGCTTATAAGAGAGCAAGACGCAATGGCCAAAGACCTCCACCAACTGTAAGGGGCTGTTTACACGAACACTTTTGCAACCATCTATTTGTTTTTCTATGCAAACGCGCTAGACAAACGTTTTTGTTTGCCTTTGTTTTTGTTTATCCAGCATCTCGTGCAGGATCGCTGTTTTTTAGATGATGTGTCTAATTAAAAAGAACCATAAAAGCATATTGAGACACCAGCTTTCTGTTAAACTGTATTTGTTGTGCTGTGTCTAGCCTTTTTTTAGCGCAAGAATGTGATCGATCTGAAGTCATCGTATTACAGTGAGGATAACATTTTTTAATTGAAATCAGATGCGTTTCTGATTTGTTTATACGTTTCTCTCGGCTGCATGAAGATATTCATTTGCTTTCTCACATCACTAGCTTTAAATATGCAACTTAGCTGGCTAATGAATGCATAAATGTGACCAGCTGGATATAAACTAATGCAAATAAATGATAATAGTTGGTAACAATTGTGACATGTAAACATTTGGGGAGGACTTGCCTGTCTTTTTGTCACATTGTTCTAACCGCTTGAGGTTAGCAATGTTAGCGTCCTCTCAGCCTTGTTGGCAAACATACTGCTGTTCTCTACTAATGCATCATCTAGTCAACAAATCATCTAGTGTACTGTATACAAACCTTTTCGTTGTTTTAAATCCGCATCTGAAGTGTTCCGTTTCATGCAGAGTGTAGTCTCACGTGTCAAATCAAACACCACAAGGCATCAGTGAAGTGATTATTTCGCCTCTAGTGGCCGCTCTAATACTGTATAACGACAGCGGACCCTTCTCAGCCACTCCAGCACCGGACGCAATGGTGAAAAACTATCGGTGTGGATTTTTGCTGATAACCGATAGTTCCAGAAATCTGTTATCGGTGCCGATTAATCAGCAAAACCGACATATCGGTCAACCTGTAGTTGTGGCATCTAGACATGCCTTGGGTTCCTCATTTTATTTCTATTTTTCCCTATTTTATCATCTGTAGGTGAAAATCTTAAGTCTGATTGCTTACCTGAGCACACCTATCAAAGGAATATTCTGGGTTTAAAGCAAGTCTCATTTTCTTTAAAAATCAAACTGTGAGGCACTTACCAGTGAATGGGGCCAATCTTACATTAATAACCATTGTTTTAAAATTATAGCCACTAGACGTAAACTGTATGCTTGTTAACATGATGCTAGTGTGACAAAATCACATACTAACCATGTCTGTGTAAAGTTATAGCCAATTTTACAACTTCGTTGCCATAACGCAACACCGTAAACCCTAAAACGACCGTGAAAATGACGATTTAAACAACTGTACAGCCTAAACAGGGCTCAACACTAAGGATTTTTTCTACTGACCCGGTTGGGCCAGTGCTTCAGATTTTTACTGGCCCTGCCAAAATTTTCACTGGCCCCAACACAAAAATGATAAATAGCTGTTTTTACCATCATGGCTTTAAAAATGTGTCCAAAGAAAATTATTTTTTACATATATTATGTTTTTAAGACAATATCCCCCCAAACTGAATCACAATTATAATTTGCAAGATATGATTTATGTCTTATGTAATCCCATATAAGCGCTTTACAGATATAAATTAATAAATACATCATATTAACCTCAGCCATCCTGCCATTTACACATGCGTTTTTAAGTGAAGAGTTCTGTTGTGCAGATGATGGGTTTTCGGTCACTTGTTTAGTCATGCTGTCATGCAACTTTTGGCCATGTGTAGTGTATTCAAAGTTAAAGATGTGATTATTGGCTGAATGTAATAAATATATGAATCCCTGAGAAGAGACTTGCTACCAAATCGGTTGTGATGTGTAATATACATTAGGGAGATATTAGGCCTAATCTGTGAGTTAAGAATTTGTATATAACATGAAATCTGACAACCTAAAGACCAACACAGACTGATGCACAAAAACAAAAATACCTGTACGCTCCAGAAATGAGACATGTAACTGGTGTTTCATGAGGATGATATGACATAGACTGTTTTGAATATTCATCTTCACCCTGCAGCTAAACATCTCTGATAATAATAGCCTAATAGCCATAGTGATCTTGCTTCTTTTCATATCAAACACCATTATAATGTCGAATTAATGATTACATTTTGAAACTAACCTAATTAAATCTATACTTACATTTTGGATACTGAGCAGCTCGTGATTTCCAGACACGTGTATAACTGGGGTTTAACAAAGTTTATTACATTTCATTTGGTGCTTCAATTCTAAAGGCGATTTGATGAGATAAAATTTGCTTCTTCTTTTTTTTTTTTTTACAGTGGGAATAAAACTAGCGCTCTGTCCCTTTACGAGAGTGCATGCATGTTAAACAGTCTACGCTGCACGGAGAGAGATGATGATGAGACATATACATGGAGAGACATGGATTTTCAGTCCTATAGAACGAAACTGTTGATTTCTTGTGTTCCAATGTGTGGATTACTGCTTTTCAACAACATGTAAAAATGAAAAATGTGGGGAATTCACGCACTGTGAACACGGAATGTGCGGGGATACTTAAAATGTTGCACGAGATGTGCTATCCCGCTACAGATTTCATTAAGTGGGGTTTTTTTCCTTCTATTTTCTACACATTGGTAATAGCTGCTGCTAAGACACTTGGAGAAGAGCGAGGACAATGCTAGGAGAGTGCGCTCGGTGTCTGCACGCGACTGTGCCTTGGCGCGTCCAGTATATTATGCGCTCGCGCATCATTGCGAGCTAAATAGAATCACGCTCGCTCGTCGGTTAGAATACTTGGTTCACTCAGTGTAATTGTTGTGCTCTCTCACTTGTTTTTTTCTTGCATTAATGTTATAAATGCAGCACTGGCCAAATTGGGCAAGTGACAGTTCTAGGAACTGGCCCGAATCTCTCTCACACTGGCCCCGGGCCATCGGGCAGTCCTTATTGTCGAGCCCTGCTAAATATAACACAAGTTTTAAAATAATAATTAATGTGCTTTTATAAACTATACGTTTTTTTTAAGGAAAGGAGGGATGAGTCAAAATGACTTTTTGTGGTAATGTGGTAAGATAAACAAATGCTGTTGATTGGGCTTAGCTTGTAATGAACCCGGAATATTCCTTTAATACTGTAAACTGCAATGGCAATGCAGTTTGGGCAATGGTAATATTGAATCTTGGCTAAGAAAACACCAATAGTAAGTAAGCCATTTGTTCAAACTTAAAAGCAGAAAATCGTTTGTAACAGTTTATCAAGTTCTCAAAAAAGAATTTCAGATAACAGATGCAAACTTTCTCACAAAAGAACAAATAGCAACAATTTATACAGAAACTGTTGCTTTGATTCAACTCTGTCCTACAGAAATGAGTGAATTATACAATAAATTAAAAACTACATGCCAGTCTCTTTGGATGGCTAATTGACAGCATTGCTTTTGTTTTGACACATGATGATTTGGTTGTTATGGTAACTGAACACATCCGCTAACCACCGGCTGGTTGTGTGAGATGGATTTCACCACACTTTCATGTTTCTTAGCTCTTGTGTAAAAGATACTTGCGGTGTAGAGCTTAGACTTCAAGCATCTTGAGTCACTTCTGAGGTTCCTCCACAGCAATGAGATCAAGAACAGCAAAACATAATCAGATTACACATAAGAGGAGCAGAATCTAAGGGCAAACTGCCAGTGTTTCCTTCATTAACCTGCCTATTAAGTTGTTTTAATATGGTATATATAGGGCTGTCACGATTATGAAATTTGGCTGACGACTAATTGTCAAACAATAATTGTGATTATGACGTATTGCTCTCTATCTCTATTTTTATCAAACTTATGGACGATTCACGATTACATTTTTTTCAATTTCTAAATGTACTCCAACATGATTCAAATTGTATGTTCTTTATTAGAATGCAAGGCACCCTGGGTCGAGAAATCCAAGTTCTTTTCATTATAGGAAACAAAGGTGTGCAAGAAAAATTTAGCAATGCACCACAGGGGTAAGTTGTCAACTGTGTGTAAATGTAAAATAAATTAAAATCTAATAAACCCAGATGCTCAGAAATAATAGAATAAGAAAACTGCTAAAAAATTCTTAGCCAGTGCAGTTATTCATTTTATCTAAACCAAGTCTATCTAGAAAGTTATCTAGAAATCAATAGCTATAAATGATCAAGTTTATCTAGAAAGTACTCATTGTATATCAAACAATTTGTTAGTATATTCATAAACACCTGTAGATAGAGAAGGGCCCTCTAGCAGTTCACGCTGAGCAGAGCAGCAATATGAAATCATTTATTACAATACAACTAGCAAAGTTTGTCAAAATAATTGCTTGCCAAATGTTGGCCATAGATGCAGTAGATTTGAGACACATCACAGAACAAAGCAATAATTAGTGATCTATCTGAATCATCATGGCAAAAGGAGCGGCAGATGTTTGATTCTCCCATATATAGTCTATCCATGATTTGAAATGAAGTGCCCATAACTGTCACATAACTAAAGCTTTATTATGGATAAAAAGAAAAGAAAAAGGAGACCGTTCATCAACATGCGCACGCCGAGGTGAATACATGCATGATGGACCAAGGTGAGCAACAATCACACTGTGTACAATTGTACTGGGAATATTACCGCTGTCTTTTATATCAGTCTCTGTCAGTGGCGGGCCTTGCATTTTAAGCCTTTAGTGTGATTCATGCCATTAAGAAAACACAGTTTCACAATGAATAAGACCCTATGCCTTTGGGCATCATGCATTATGTTGCAGCTAACTAGTAATACCAACTGACATTTTAAAACACGTCCACGCACGAAAGCCAGAACTTGAAATGACACTTAATGCTCAAGCAAGCCTAATTTTAACTGCAGCGTGACTGTTTTGTAGGGCTGCAACTAACTAATATTTTGATAATCGACTAATCTAACGATTATTAGAACGATTATTCCACTATTCGGGCGATTATTGCAACGATGAATCATTAGCTGTAAACCGACTATTCAGCTTGTGCCCTGACTTTAAAGGTTGTATTAAACGTGCTTGCTAACAATAAAGAGGACAAAATTATCTTTTAAAAATACCTCTAAATGACATTCACTGAATTAAAGGGGGAAAAAAACTTTTTAAGTTTAATTCAGTAAAACTTTCACTACAAAAAAATCCTATTGTTATCACGTGTTTTTGTCTAGTTTTACATTTAAAATGGTCTAAAAATCCTTAAAACAAGACACATTTACTCGAAGTAACATATAAGATGTTTAGACTTGCTTCAAGAGAATGTATCTTAAATATAAGTGTATTTTGTATATAAGTGTATTTTTTTACTTGGTTATAATTCTGCGAGTGCAGTAAAGACAAAATACATTTGTATTCAAGATCTATTCTCTAAAAACAAGTCTAAATATCTTATATGCTGTTTCTCAGGTGAATGCATCTTTTTTTTTTAAAGGATTTTTAGATATTTTAAAATATTTGTATTTTTAATATTATATTCAACATTCTCAGATTAAATTTTTTTTTTTATTATTCTGCAGTATAGCTGCTAAAGTAAATGTATGTTGTTTTAAAGGAGTTTTAGATATTTTTGATTTGCCAAAACAAATCAAAAATGTATTTTGTTGCAGTGTATAATGGGGCGAAGACTACCCTCTCTCACCTTTCTGCTCACTTCAATCCATCATTAACTCGCAAAACAACAAACTCTTATTAATAAAGCTGTGTTTTGCCATATCATAATATGTCACTGTGCATTTCTTATTATGATTCAATAAGTTGCCATTGCGTTATAATCTAGCTGCATTAAGCGCGCACACTCGAGGGACGAGCGTCCCCACAACAGCGTGTACCTCAGCCGGGTGCAGTTTCAATCTCTCCCCCTTACATCAGGACACTTTGCGCAACTCATAGAAAAGGCGCTGACTGCGCAGAGAAATGCCAGTTTCCTTATTATTTTAACTTTAATAAAGCTATAAAGCATTAAATATAACTGCATTAAAGATGTAACGCCGGGGGGTGGTTCCTTTAAAGACGCTTGACACGCAAGTTTTGCTTAAGCTGAGCATCAGCTCCGGCTCTGCTTATTCCACAACAAGAGTGCTTCTGTATTTACTTATTTTGTATTTTTGCTTTAAAATTCCCTCATACTTTGCGATCTACATCACCTGAAGCTATTTGGAAAGTTTAGAGTGCATCTGGACTGTGAGATGTGTTTTCTTCCTCTCCTCAGTCAGGTGCGAGCTGCAGTGCTGCTTTTGTGTGCAATCATTAGAGTTTCATATGATCTTATATTACGTTAAGATCAAACGACTATTCGATATTTTTTTGTTGTCGATAACGTCGACTAATCATTTCAGCCCAACTGTTTTGTAAAATGAACGTCTCCTGAACAGACATTCAAAAATCATAATTTTTCATATGAATCTACCAAGGAGGTCTATAATACCTGGAAAAATCTATCTAATAATATTTGCGATTTAAATGTTGCTGGCAATAAGTTTCGTCAGGGTACACGGTTATGCTGCGTTCCATTCAAGTTGGATGTGGGATATTCCTACTTGATATCTCCAACCATAAATGCATTCCATTCCCCCGATTTTCGGAACTGCAACGCTCCCGTTAGCTTAGCAGGGGTTTGACTCTCATTAGAGATGTCTCCTAGCAACCCAGCTGATAAACAATGCTGCAGCACTAGCATTTGTGCTTCAGGTGTACGATTATCAAAAGAGATAATTTACCATGTTTTATACTCCTGTTTCTGCAGGCGTTTGTTAAACAAGCTTTAATATCATGTACTGTGGAAACAAACTCATTTATCGATATTACTTAATAAAGTGAATGTTCATCACTTACTTTGTATAACTCCCTGAGTGTTGACATGTTTGTGTGATATCATGCACCTGCATCTCAGCGAAATCGGAGTTGAGAATTTCTGCACTAGCCTACAAGTTGTAATTCTGACTTCAAGATGCATTCCATTTGTATTTTTCCTAGGAAGATGTAAAATCCGACTTTCCGAGTTAAATGGAACACAGCACTGCTTTTCAAAACTTGATCAGACACTGAATTCTCAAGCAGCCTAATTTACACTTAGAAAACTCCTGATGTTGCTATAACAATGTAAAAAGCACTTACCAATTTACTTGAAGTGAAAATCGGTCCTCCTTTCCTGTTTAATAAATTAAGCAATCACACGGTCATGCAGAAAATCTCCTGTTTTTAAATCCATAAGGATCTCTTTCTCAATGGTGATGACAGCTGACTCATCAGACAGCTTGATCTTACACTTTTCGCTCTTGAGTTATGTACATCACTTAAAGCGTGATTGCGTCACTCAAGCCCATCTAGAAGGCCTCGATCGGGACATATCCTAAAGATCACACCCACCAAGAACAAATAAATCAATCTGATTGGCTGATGAATCTGACAGTCTGACTTTAGTTGCTCATTCATTTGCACTGTTAAGGGATTCTGTGGAAATTCTGAAGGCCTGATGGGGTGGAGCTCAGACTCGCACTGCTTCAGGCATGCGATTTTTGAAACAGTTGTCACACTTTGCTTGTAAGCATCAAGGAATAAATTCTGACTGGATAAACTTTTCGTTTTTCTCTATTTGTTTGTAGATTAATTGAGTGGAAAGCGATTAAAAATACATAGGCAAAAAGGTGATTGAGAATGAAAGGATGAATATTTTATATGAATATAAAATATTTATTTATTTGGCATGTTAGGCCAGCAGAGAAGGCTTTGCTGGCCCTGAGAATTCGCCACTGGTCTCTGTGTTGTTAACCTGTCACATTCATTTGGAGCACACCACACATGTGCACTCGTGCAGCTGATCAGATCGAGAGTGGCATTAAGACAAGCACTATGAATTCTTTTTCTCTACCTTATTCAGCCTTTGGTGGATTTACAACGTATCTAACTAAATCTCGATTAAAAAACAAACAAAACGTGTCAAAACACAAATTCAAATTAATCAGGACAATCACCTAACACTATTATGATGATTAATTGTCTGTTTTAGGGCCATGATGATTAATTGTCTCTTTAAGGCTTTCACAATTAACTGTCATATAAATTGTCAAATTTTTTAAGGTCTGCTTTTTTCTGCATGTGTGCTTCATACACCTTAAGTCATTTTTATTTAACTTGAAATATATAAATTAAATAATAAATTAGGGATAAATGATTTTCTTTTAAGGCTTTAGAAACTTATGAATGACATGAAAAATAACGTTTTAAATATCAAAGTATTCCTGAATACTTAATATGTCTCTCTTTTTGGTCAGCTTTAGTTTTGGTCAGTTTTACATTTACACTGTTGTTTTTGAACTTGTACAGTATTTTTATATTATTATTATTTAAATAAAATATAATTTTTATATATATTTTATATTATTTTATAAAATATTTCTGTGCCAATTTCTTAATTTTCACACATTATTTTAATGGTCTTTGATTAAACCCACGAGCCCTTATTTGTCATGAAGCAAAACCTATAAGAATTTGTTTCATCATTTCATCAATCCACAGATATAGAGTAAGCATGCATGCATCTCCTCCTGTGTCACTTGGTGTCATTAACAGTGTGTGTATGAACCAGGAAGTGCTTTGAAGTGAAACCGGAGCGCTTTGCATTCACTATCACAGTTTATGCTTGCTCATTTATATTTTTGCGGGAGTTTGGCGTGAGCCTCTGCTGACAGCGCGTGCATCAGAGCACTTGGAAAGCGATTCACACGCTTCTTCGGACAGGAGCAGGTTGATGTCCGCTGTGCGGCTCAGTTATGCTCGGACTCGGAGTTCAACTGAATGACACAAACACGCCATTTGTGGCATTTATACAGTATATTCACTTCAAATTCCCCTTTTTGGGCATTAAAATGTGATTGGAATGATATTGCCCAATAATAGCGGTTAGATCAAATAACCACGATCAGACGGTCATTTAATAATCGCAACAGGCTTAGGTATATAGCAACAGATCCTCAAGTTGTTTGCTGTTGATACAAAGCTTTGGTTTCTTCGCACCTCTGCCACATTTTGCCTGCCAGCTTGGGGAGATTGCAAAGATGGTACCACACACACACACACACACACACACACACACACACACACACACACACACACACTCACTCACTAGTGGCCTTTCTCCAGTGCACAAAAGGCTGCTTAGAGTAAACATTCCTTCTGTATTTACTTCATTAAAGGTGAACTTGTTGCACTGCCCGATTTAGAAAACATGACCACACAGAAAGTCGGCATGTTGTTTCCGAGAGTTCTATTACCCTAGGATTGGCCACATTATTAACGAATCACTGAAGAGTGCCATCTCCAATCAGATGTTTTTGCATCGCCTCCAGTGTCTTTACCTTCTCTTGTGGTGCAACCAGAAGTGCGTTGCGTCAGCAGAAAGACCCTGGTTTGGATCCCGTGTTGAAACCAGGAACTAAACGCTTTCGCATAATCAGTGATGAGCGCAATTCGGAGGTTGCATTTTTCCCTGTAACAGATGTTTCCTCCACTAAATGGTTAGGTTTGGTGTTTGGATTGGGGAATACAGATTATAAAATATGCGTTCATTTTCACTCTATTACAGCCTGTACAGCTGAAAACAACTCTCTTCACAACATGCTTTTGGCACCCCTCTGTGGACAGTACACCTGGAAAATGGAGCTCACACTTGCCCATACGCCTGACAAAACTCACCGTTTTGGCCACTGGGGGCAGTGTTTCTCATATTGTTAAGCACAGACCAATTTTAGAGAGCAGGAAGTGCCTGCCAATGTCTGTCGAAAGAGTAGGAAAAACCTGCTGCAGGCAGCCACCAATCATTAGCGTCCAAACAGAGACAGCAGCCAATCAATAAACGAGTAACAAAAGACAACAGTAAACGGATGCAATTTCAGTGTTAGATGTTGAGTTCGTATGATAAAATAATTATAGAATATTTTTTTTTTTTTTCTCCACTTTTCTCCCCGATTTGGAATTCCCAATTCCCAATGCGCTCTAAATCCTCGTGGTGGCTTAGTGACTCGCCTCAATCCGGGTGGCGGAGGACGAATTTCAGTTGCCTCCGCGTCTGAGACCGTCAATCCGTGCATCTTATCACGTGGCTTGTTGATCGCGTTACTGCGGAGACGTAGCGCGTGTGGAGGCTCCCGCTATTCTCCGCAGCATCCACGCAAACTCACCACGTGCCCCACCGAGAGCGAGAACCACATTATAGTGACCACGAGGAGGTTACTCAATGTGACTCTACCCTACCTAGCAACCGGGCCAATTTGGTTGCTTAGGAGACCTGGCTGGAGTCACTCAGCACGCCCTGGATTCGAACTCACGACTCCAGGGGTGGTAGTCAGCGTCAATACTCGCTGAGCTACCCGAGCCCCAATTATAGCATATTTCTTAAATCGTATGTATAAAGAATAGACTTAATATTATTGTCGTTATTATTGCAAATCTTGTATTCTGAATAAGATCATTTTAAATTACAGTGCACTACAAAATGTGAAACTGAACTTGTTCAATGTTCACATTTATCAATAACATATTCTAAAGTTAAATAAATGTATATGGACAACAAAATGCTGTCATCCTTCATTTAGACAGCAGGTATTATAGGCTATTCCTATGTTGTATGATATAAATGACATAAGAATTACAAAGAATTTCTGCCCAGTATTAATATACTTTATGATATGGTCTGAGAAAGACATGCAATGGTGATTAAAGGCATTCAAGAAAATCAAGAAAATGTCTTTGATAATTGAAAACAATGCTTTTGTTTTTGATTTAGGTTTAGTTCATTGTATACTTAGGCTTCATTTTACATCTCTCAAAAGGCAAAAAGTAGTATTTTGTCAATTTTAATTTATTACCAAAATAATGGGCCTCTGTCTGTCTTGTTATATGACTTGTTATCAGATTCAGGGAAAATGAAGACTGTTTATAATCCAGTGTAAATACTTCTGTGTTGGTTGTATTGTTTGGCTTTGTAGGGCAGTTTAGTAAATTATTGGTATGTTTAATGTTAATTTTTATTCTGTTGTTGGTCTAGTATTACTGTCGAACGTATTTGTGCATTTGAGTTGTATTGAAAGCTACACAAATGAGTGGCATCTGCATATAATATTTGTTAACTTCAAATTTTTTTTTTATTTTATTTATTGCACATATACAGTGAAATTCTTCTTTTTCACATATCCCAGCTAGGCTGGGGTCAGAGTGCAGGGTCAGCCATGATACAGCACCCCTGGAGCAGATAGGGTCAAGGGCCTTGCTCAAGGGCCCAACAGTGGCATCTTGACGGTGCTGGGGCTTGAACTCCCGACCTTCTGATCAGTAACCCAGAGCCTTAACCGCTGAGCTACCACTGCCCCTCTTCAGGAACTATGCGTACAGAAAGTTAGCATCTTCACTGTGTTTCTGTCGATTCATCTATCTTACACCACAATTAAGCTTGAAACAGTACACTACAGCAACTTATACAACTTTGGTAATCACATTATTCACCATAACTAGGCTGTTAATGGCATACATGACATTTAACTCAACCAAGATCTGCTTAATAAACTATCCATACGCAATTAAACAATTAGTTTATAAGTTTAATAGCAAGTATAAGAACTGTCAACAAGGTGATGGGCAAAAAATAACCATTCATTCAAAAGACATTTATAAATGTTGAATTGGTAGTGTTAAACTGTAGTCCTCATTTAAAGCTGTTACGCCAGTCATATGACAATCCCCAGTGATTTTATAAAAGGAAATAACTGAAGTAAACCAAAGACGACATTCCAGCTTGGTTTTATTTTAAAACATATTCAGTTTTACCTTTTTGCTAGCGCTTATTACTGGACTACAGATATGATTTTCATTTCACGTGAGTGTACATAAATGTAAACATGTTTTTCAAAAGTACTGTTTGTTTCTTTATGTGCAAGCAGTGTTGCTTAGGCAAAGCAATCTTTTTTACGGTCCTGGTCTAGGGCTAGTACATTTGTCAATTTTATTATATTTTGATAAAATACCACTAAGGAATCAAATGGCTTCTGGCACCGGCAAGGCTGAAGCCTAATGGATGAGCTTAATTTACGAAGAGCGGAGGCATGTTTGCGTGGAAAGGAATGACAATGACTTTATTTAAATACTCAAGACGCACTGCAATTTTAGTGCAGATTAGAGTTAAGTGCTAAAGTGCTAAAATAGATTGTGGGTGGTTAGTGAATAAGATGCAGGTTTTTTGTGCTGAAATATCACACGCAAATGTGGCGCAACTGTTTAGTGAATCTGCCCCATAATATATATATATATATATATATATATATATATATATATATAAAAAAATCTTAGTATTTTTTTTTTTTTTTACTGTGACTGCATGGCCCACACACAGAGACTGCAAGAGTGCAAAATGAATGGAATCCCAGCTGCAGTTTATTGTGCTACTCCAATCCCAATCAATGATATAAGAAAAAAAAAAAATCAAGATTTGGTACATAATGCGGGATTTTAAAGGTGAGACCATCGATCATAAGTACTGGGACACAATGAAACTGTGCTAAATTGTTTCTGTTTGTAAAGTGTTATCTTTCGTTTACACAACCAGAAGGTCTTTTTTTTCTTCCAGTAAAAGTTATGTTAAGTGACTGTTTCACGTCACACAATTCTAGCAGTGAAGAGTTGTTGATTATTGTTTTTTTTCTCCCGGAAAATGTCTGGCCTAAATTTTGGACATTTTACCTCAAACATCTTTGACATGTTAATTGCCATTATCTGTGTCAATTAAATTTTGCCTATAACATAATCGATTCTGGTAAAATTAAAATGTAAATTCATTCAAAATTCTAATTGTTAAATTCATAAGACCCAGACTACAATTGTAAAAGTGTAATGTGCTAAAAGAATGTGTGCATTGTGTATTTACTGTGTGTATAGATCCTGTCAGTCAATAAACATCTTTATGAAGATGAGCACAACAAAAGATGAAGCACAAACTTTATTTGCGACTTTATAAACAGATATACACAGCAGGTTGGTGTGGAAAATATATATATATATATGTTTTTTTCTTTTTCTTTTGAAAGAGACACTTTTGTAATACACAAGTAATACACATCACTACCATTTGTTCCACAAAAGTGTGCTCGCTGCCTTCTCTGTATCATCAGCTGACTGTCATTCCAACAGTCCATCTTTTCTAGATCAGACACAGGCAATTATTTTAATAAAAATAAAATATTTAAAGATGATCATACAGTGTTTTTAAAATAAATGTGATTTAACTGAGAGGGGAAGTGCGTTTTCTTCAGTATAAGTTCTGGAATGTCCATTGGCTTTCTCCAGCAACTCGAGCCATTGCCTTTGCCTCCGTCACGTGTTTCAGTTTGGGGTGCGGGTCGGGAGGCTGGTTCTGTTGACAGCATCATGATTACCAGCTCCCACCCTGGACACATATCACTGTGCATGCTCAGGTAGGGCTGCGTTCAGTATTTCACAGCAACAGTGAACGAGCCACCATTAACTTGTGATATGTTCGCATCTGTTTCTTATGTGCAGGATTCACAGATCCAGTAATATCACGTAAACTGCTCATACCGTCATCCAATGACAGGCCGTCTTACATCCTCTTTGAGTGGCACATGGGAGAGGGGGTGTGTCTTATAACTGAGTCGAAAGTTCATAGGTTGCTCTCACGAGTCAACAGTCCAATGGCATTTTTTTTTTTTAAACTCGATTCTCAATTGGTTAAAGAAAAGGAAAAGCAAAACGAAAAAGAAAAGCAATTGGCAAATACCTTTTTAAAATGCAATTTAAAAGGTGCTTTTAAAGTGCATTAAAAAGTGCATTTAAAAGACTCATTAATGTACTCAATTATTGCTACATTTTATGACATTTTAAAGATGAAATAAATATGATGTATTAATGCACAGTTGTATTGTTAAAATGACATTTTTAAACATTAAATAAACATTATTTTTATAATGTTTTTTTATTTGTCCATTTATAAATTGATTTATTCAAATTTTTATTTTCAAATAACGTAATAGATTGGTAATTTATTCCTTAATTATTTTTTAATTGGCACTCCTGGGCTTCAGCTGGTATGAATTGACAAACGGCAAAAGAAAAGGAAAAGTCAAACAATAAAGAAAAGCAATTGGCAAATGGATGAAGAAAAGCAATTGCCAAATGCTTTTTAAAATGCAATTTAAAAGGCGCATTTAAAAATGACTTTATTAATGTGCTGTTTTATTGCTAAATATAAGTACATTTTAAAACAAGAATTAAATAAACACATTTAAATGTGTCTATTTATTTGTCCATTTTTAAAGTGGTTTATTAACATTTAAATGTGTCCATTTATTTGTCCATTTATAAATTGGTTTATTCCCATTTTTATTTTCAAATTAGTAGATTGATAATTTATTCCTTAATTCTTTTGAAAATGGCACTCCTGGGCTTCCATACATTTACACAGCATCGTGTAAACTTGATCAAGTAAATCTCTAAATTGCGACGTACGTCTCCTGTTTCACTGAACTGTCGCTTCATTTTAAAAGCCACATGCGCGAACTTCACGAGAGAGAAAGCAGCGCACTGAAAAGTCAAATCCTGAACCTTTATTTCCCTTCGCCAAGTGGCTGAAGTCTGCGGTGTGGGAATATTATGGTTATTTAAAAGACCCACAAGGCATCATCAATATTGATGGTCAACCAATTTGTAAACTTTGTTGAAAAAAGTGTGATTGGAATTGGAGCTGATCAAGATATGAGCAGAAGTGCAGCTCCCTCCCTCTCCGTCGGCCTCTCGCTCACTCACGGGACATGTCTTTTGCACTCTGTATGGTGGAATTTAATTATCATCGTCACTCAACAAGATCACCCACGAGTGCAACAAAGGCATGAAACGCAATCACCAGTAAAGTGGTAGGTGTACTCTACTGCATCTAAACACTTTAAAGTTTTTAAATTGCCAGTCAGACACAAGTCAATCAGACACTTGTGGATGCGCGAGACAAACATCGTATCCTGAAAACGATTCTGTTTTTATCTCTAATGTTAATCTGTATATTGTGTGAAAATATGCAAAGAGCATAGAGATGTAGGCGCAAAACAGTCTTTTTCCTGTCTTTCCATTGTTATTATATTTCAATACAGCTTAAAAAAGGGGCCTGGGTAGCTCAGTGGTAAAGACGCTGGCTACCAACCCTGGGGTTCGCAAGCTCGAATCTCAGGGCGTGCTGAGTGACTCCAGCCAGGTCTCCTAAGCAAGCAAATTGGCCCGGTTGCTAGGGAGGGTAGAGTCACATGGGGTAACCTCCTCATGTTGGAGGACTACTATCGCATTGTGGTGCACCGTTTGAAGAGCTGGGAAAAAAATTTCATATTAATCATGATCTTCATTCAAACAATCCCAATATTAATTCTTAAAATCACAAGATCGATCTTTTTCTCTGTGCCAGCGCTGTGCAACTTGGTGAGTTGCTGTAATGCAGCTACATGCCTAAACGGTAAAATACACAGTGAATACAGTATCTTTTATGTCTAAAGTGAATGTAAACAGCGGGACAAAAAAGCTAAATTGTATCAAATTATGGGACTGCCACTGTGTGTATGTTGCTAATATTAATCAAACAACAATAACAAGAAAACAAATAAAACCACTCACTCCTCTTGGCTGGATAAGATTTTTGTAGCTTTAAAAAGTAGTAATGCATTACAATCATACAGTGAAGACCAGTATATTAAGTAGTTTTATGTTAGCCTACATTTCTTTATTTCAATTTCTACATGCTTTCTTGAATACTTAAAAATTATGTTAAAAACATAAAGCCTTATTTTCTTAATTTCTTTCCGGGAACGCGGAGGAGCATAAACAAGCCAGTTATGCACTCCGCAAAACTATCAGAGCAGCCAAATAGCCTTTTTTTTTTTTTTTTTTTGTTCTACCTCTTGTAACTTGTTTCTTTGTTCTTCTTTTATTACTGACCGCTAGGGCTGAAACGATTAATCGAAGGTATCGACAACATCAACAATAAAAAATTTCGACAAAATCTTTTGTTGTCGAATAGTCGTTTGATCTAATTTAACTTAACATGATATCACATTAAACTCTGATGGCACATGAGAGCAGCACTGCAGCTCGGGCCTGACTGAGGAGAGGAAGAATTACACAGCTCACAGTCCAGATGCACTCTAAACTTTCACAGCTTCAGGTGATGTAGATCACAAAGTATGAGGGAATTATAATGCAAAAATACAAAATAAGTAAATACAGGAGCACTCTTGTTGTGGAATAAGTGGAGCTGGAGCTGCCACTCCGCTGAAGCAAAACTTGCGTGTTGAGCATCTTTAAAGAACACGCCTCGGCGTTACATCTTTAATGCAGTTATATTGAATGCATTATAGCTTTATTAAAGTTCAAATAATACGGAAGCAGGTCATGTAAATAACTAAAAACTCAGAAACTGGCATTTCTCTGTGCGGTCAGCCCCTCTTCTGTGAGTTGCATGAATGTCCCGATCTTAGGGGGAGAGATTGAAACTGCACCCGGCTGATGCACACTCCCTGACGCTCGTCCCTCCCTGACACTTAATGCAGCTAGATTATAACGTGATTGCTCGCGGCTTATTGAATCATAATATATGCGTCATTGTGTGTTTATTATTGTGAAGAAAATTGGCAATATGCAGTTTTATTAATAAGAGAGAGTTTGTTTTTTTGTGAGTTAAAGATGGATTGAAGTGAGCAGAAAGGTGAGAGAGGGTAGTCTTCGCCCCATTATACACTGCAACAAAATACGTTTTTGATTTGTTTTTGTTTGGCTTGTTTTCCAATATAAATATCTAAAACTCCTTTAAAACAATGTACATTTACTTTGGCAGCTATACTGCAGAAGAAAAATTGTTATCTGAGAATGTTGAATATAATATTTAAAATACAAATATTATATCTTAAATTCCTTTAAAAAAAGATGCATTCACCTGAGAAACAGCATATAAGATATTTAGACTTGCTTTTAGAGGATTGATCTTGAATATAAGCATATTTTGTCTTTACTGCACTCGCAGAAGTATAACCAAGTGAAAAAATACACTTATATACAAAATACACTTATATTTTAGATGCATTCTCTTATAGCAAGTCTAAATATCTTATATGTTGCTTCTCTAGTAAATTTATCTTGTTTTAAGGATTTTTAGACAATTTTAAATGGAAAACAAGACAAAAACACGTGATAACAATAGGATTTTTTGCAGTAATTTTTTTTACTGAATTAAACTTAATAAAAAGTGTTTTTTTCCTTTAATTCAGTGAATGTCATTTAGAGGTACTTTTAAAAGATGATTTTGTCCTCTTTATTGTTAGTAAGCACGCTTAATACAAACTTTTAAGTCGGGCACAAGCTGAATAGTTGGTTAAGAGCTAATGATTAATTGTTGTAATAATCGCCAAATAGTCGAATAATCATTAGCTTAGTCGATTTATCAAAATATTCGTTAGTTGCAGCCCTACTGACCAATCTTAAATAATTACTTGAGAACTTGAAACAGTGTTTACTC